>NC_057689.1:1602428-1682714 GCF_014466175.1 Vespula pensylvanica
AGAGAGAGAGAGAGAGAAAGAAACTAATTATACAATTTTTAAATTTAACAAAATTTTTACAAGAAGAATTATATATATTTATCTTTCTCAGAGATTCAATAAATATAAGTAATATAACACGCGGTTGCTATCGATCATCGATTATCGCGTGTATCGCGAGCTCGTACACGGGCTCGTTTGAAAAAGATTTATCGGCGCGTGAAACCGTATTAAAAGAAGAGAAAATCGAAGGGAGATACAAGAAGAGAAAAAAGAAAAAAAGAAGAAAAAAAACCGAAAGAAAGGTGACCGTGTCACATGGTGCGTTACTCTTAGGCTAGTGATACGTGTATACGTATATACGTGTACACAGGTACTATTCTACACACTTGTATAAACGCATATTTATAATACACAATAGACACGTAGTATGTATTTACGATCTATGTAGTTCACTCGCTTGAAACGCGGAAAGTTTTCGCAGATTTTTCTTCCGTGTCTTCGTTGCCGCGGTCGATGTAACGTCGAATCGAAAAAAGAAAAAAGAAGAAAGAAAAAGAATAAATAAAAAAGAAAACAAATGGGATGAGAAGGGAAGGGAAAGGGAAGAGAGGGAAAAAAAATTACTTCGCTCGATCGCGTTACGAACTAGGTCGGAATACATAGGAGACAGAGAGAGAGAGAGAGAGAGAGAGAGAGAGAGAGAGAGAGAGAGAGAGAGTAGATGGACAGACAGACAGACAAATAGTTAGAAAGAGAGAGATAAATAAATAGATAGACAGATAAAAAGAGAGAGAAAGAGAGAAACAACCAATAGTTAAAAGCTACTGCATCGTTTGTTCTTTCCAATAACTTTACTTATTCGAAAACACGCTTGAAGGTCGTATAAATTGTTTTTACGAATTTCTCGATCGGTATTTCGTCCTCCGACATTTTTATTTAATCTGTTGTGTATGCGGTTGGAATAGGTCGACTCGGAGTTAAGCTCACGATATTTCTTGAATTTTTCTAATTTTTATTGTTCGAAATATGTGTAAATACGTGTAGAGAGAGAGAGAGAGAGAGAGGGAGTGAGAAAGTGTGATATGTAAGTACATGAATGTTCTTTATCGAATAGCTTCGAGAAAGATTATTTTTCGTTCTTTTTCGAATCTTTCTTGGTCTTCTTCGAGGTCGATATCGAATATCCTTCTCCTTTTATGTGTATAAGTATATGTGTGTATGCGTATTTGCGTGTATGTATGTAGATGTGTACTTGATCTATATAGAACGTACATACCAGTTATAAATTCTTTCGAAAACGAGTGCATATATACACGTTTAAAACCAGTTTTCGAATATGAAGTAAGATGATGAAAAGAGTTTGGATGGATTCAAGAGTTTCGTCGTCGTCTTCGTTGTCGAACTGATTTTATTTTTTCTTTTTTTTTTTTTATTTCTTTTTGGGGATCATAGATCGAACCTGGGAAGAGATGATAAGAGAGAGAGAGAGAGAGAAAGAGCGGGAGAGAAAGAGAGAGAGAGAGAGAGGGAGAGAGAGAGAGAGAGAGAGAAAAGGAAAGGTAAAGAAAAAGAAGGAAAGACGATAAGTATGCCGTGACATAAAGACGAGAAGTAAAATAAAATTAAATTAAATTAAATTAAATTAAGATAAAAAGAAAAAGAAAACCGAAAAAGAAAGAAACGCGAGGCGAGCTTGTTAAGAAATGTTGTTTTTTCATTGTACGGAATCTATGTTTTAGGCACGTCTTCGAACAAGAAGAATCAATTGAGTTCATAAATATAATGGGTTCTTCCATGGTAAGTTTTTCGTAGGCAGTTATTGGAGAATATCTGTATAATAAATATATATATACATATATATATGTACACACACACACATATATATATATATATATATATCGCTAATTACATGTGGTGTTGTTTTAGACATTCATTATAGATCATTAGAGGTATTCGACTTTTTTTTATCGTTGTTCTTGTGTGTTCAAATAGCGAGATATCGAAAGGAGAAAAAGAAAGAAAAAAAAAAAATAATAAGAAGAAAAAGAAAAGGAATAAATAAATAAAAAAATAGTAAATCGATCGACGTTTTCTTCAAATAAAAAAAAAAAAAAGAAAAAATATCTATATATATATAAAATTATTTATATATATATATAGAAATATCTATGTATATATAAATTATATATATATATATAATTTTTTATATATATAAAAATGATGAAACAAAAAGAATCATTTTAAAAAGCGCCGATGGTTTATTATTTATTGACATACAGATATACATACTCACATATACGCATACACGCATAGTTATATTAAAAGATATAGTAGCTTTTACCCGCAGATCAGAGCATGAAGTTTTGCTATGAATACTCGAACGGCGCGGTCTATGTACCGCATTTGATGTTGCGTTTCGATATTATATTATATTATAAAATACATATATATAAATATATATACCTATACAACATAACAAACGTACACTTGCAATCGTTAATTGCACATGAGGGAGGAAATGGGGCTTTCTTTCTATCCATTCAATTATCTTTTAATTTATATTTAATTATTATAAGTTATCTCTCGATTTTATTTTACTCTTAAAAATATCAATATAGCATCATTATTGTTCGTACGTATTTATATTGTAATTATTTATAAATAATACTCATCTCAAAAGATAGTTTTATATATATATATACATATAAAATTATTGATTTTATTTGTCTACTATATTAAAACAGTTTATATCATAATAATTTATTATGTCGTTATCGTAAATTAAATTCTCAATTAATTAATCATTAATATTCATATGAATTGAAAACTTTAAATAAAGATTATCTAAAGATTTAATTATTTGTAATTAACCATAGAGAATAATCATAGGTATCAGAAATTAGTAGGATATACACATACACATACACACACATGTATACACACAAACACACAGAGATACACTGATACGTTTTACTGTGTAATAGGATCAAAAGGATAACATATGATTGATGGAAAAGGAACCCACGTTATATCCCATTCATGGCAGCAGGTGTACGTATAATGCAATTATTTAGATTATTATTCGATAGAGGACGAGAGAAATAGAAAGAGAGAGAGAGAGAGAGAGAGAGGAGAAAGAAGACAGAGAGAAAGAGAGAAAACTAAATTAAACAAGAGAGAAAGAGAGAGAAAGAGAGAGATTATAAAGGGCAAATCGAGCTTAAAGTAAACCTTTTCTCTCAAATAAAAGATGGAGTAACAGTGGGAGTTGAAAAGAAGATTGAAAAGGAGGTTGAGGGAGGGAAATGTAGGGGAGGAAAACTCGAGATAATTGTAACGATCTAAAGCGTAACTTTTCTGTTCGTTTGGCGAAACGACTAAACGCAAGCTCACAAGCACGTGAAACTTCCCTAATTAAATTTATTTGAGCTTTCGTCTCGAAATTACGTGATAATGCGACTCGTATCACCTCAGCACGTGTACGTATAAACACGTATAAATATATACATACATACATACACACATATATATATATATATACTTACGCACAGCATATACAAACAGACATACATTTTAGTATACTGTGCGATAATATCATTCTTATCGCGTATATAAAGCGTACAAGGTTCGTATATTCACGCTCGGGTGAATGAAAAATTACTTTACGAGGGAACAACGTGGAATCGTTGCGGACACTTAATCCGCCATTCGTTGAAATTAATCCTCAGCAATGTCTCTTTCTGTTTCTCTCGTTTACTCGCTCTTTCTCTCTCTCTCTCTCTCTCTCTCTCTCTCTCCCTATTGTTTTCCTATTCCCTCCAATGGTCGAAGATTATAGCGAATGTTTCTATCGAAAAACCGAAGCGGAGATTTAATTGAGGGAATAAATATTCCTTTGTTTTTGATTTCGTTTTTCGTTTTTGTTCGTTCTTTCTTCTTTCTTGTTTTCTTTTTTTTTTCTTTTTTTTTATTCGAAATAAAAAAGCAATATTTATTTTCCATCTTTTATCGTCATTATTTTCGTTTCTTCTTCATTACCTTTCCTTCATTTTCATAATTCAAAGCGAACGAGGTAGATTTTTTAGCGTTTTATCGAATTTTCTCTTTTATTATTTCTTTCTTTTTATTTTCGTTTGGAAATTCGATAATGGTAACGTCGGTAGTATCAGTTCCAAGTGTCTTGGAGGTATACGGTTCTAGAACAATGCCTTCGACGTGATGTGCGTCCATTACGAGGGGGATGTCGTAAAATAGGATCTATGCTCGTAACTTACAGGAAGTTATACTGTCTTACGTTGCATAAAACACATATCGTCTTGGATGTGGCACACAGACATGATACACCTTATACAGAGTGAAATCCACATTTATATATATATATAATATATCTATACTTACAATATATATATATATATGTATATATATATATATAATACATATCTATGTGTATATATGAGGAAAGGAGTTAGTAAAAAAAGAAAAATGAAATCAATTTCTTCACAGAATCCGATTACTTTCATATTTCAATAACCTAGACGAAATGATTTACAAGATACTGACTTATATTTCTAATATACAGAGACAAGTACACGTATTCGTAAACGTACAAACACACATATGCACCTACATGCACACACGCATACAATTTATACAACGTTGAAGCTCATAAACGTCATACGTCAGAAACGTTATACGAAATATCATCGTGAATGGACTCGAACGAAATGATTCAACGATCGATCAATGCTATCTAACGTTTCGGATAAGATAAAACGTGCTTTGAGTTAACTAGTTTAATATTTAGATCAGTTGAGATCGTCTCTCTTCGAGGGATGATTAGTTTTTAGAGATGCCGTCCTGTGTGCTCCGTTTTGCTTAGAACGCATAGAATTGATTATACACGTAATGCTTCTTATATACCGTATATATCGTCATCTGTTTGCTTAAAGGTAATACAATAAAGAGCAGTAGAATATTTTGTACGTACCATATGAGATAAAGATTTTGTCTTAACGATATTAAGAATTTTCAATATCTTAACATTCGATATTATTTCTCAAATTATATTCGATTATTATATCACGTAATAATTACGACAATGATTACGATCAAATAATTTTGTCGTTGTTCCGAGGATATCTGCGTTTGAATAAAAAAAAAAAGAAAAAACATAATTAACGAATTAAAAAAAAAAAAATACGTCACTTAAATTTCGTAAATACGAAAAGAAGGAGAATCCAAATCTCATGGTACGGTGATAGTGGAGGAGAAACGGATGTGGAGAAAAAAAAGAAACATGAAAAAATGAGAAAAAGAGATACAAAAAAAAAAGAAAGAAAAAAGAAAAAGAAAAGAGAAGAGAACAAGAGAAAGAAACTAGATAAACGCGAGGAGAAACGCTTGAAACGATTGAAAAGCTTCTACACTTCTGTGTCACTAGTCTAAGCATGAAAGTAAATGTGTTTTCGGTGTGTTGGTTTAGTGAAAGCTGAATGGTTCTTAGGGGTAGCGATATCACCGGGTTGCTCGGTTCACTGACTCCGAGAGCAGAAGGAGGGGTGGTTTGGGGGAGGACAGGGGATAGAAGGACGGATTGCGTCGTCGTGTCTCACCCCCCTTTTTTTCTTTTTTTTTTTTAGGCTCCCTTTCTTTTTTTATCTTTTCTTTTTTTCTCGCGAGACTTTACACAACTTGTCGCGGACTGAATATTAAAAAAAAAAAAAAATAAAAAAAAATAAAAAATAAAAAAGAAAAAAAAATCATAAAGACGACGTTATTAACCTTCGATCTTTCTAAGCAGAGAAAAAAGAGATCTTGCTGTTTGATAAAATTGACTCGAATATCTTATTCATTATTTATAAAATGCTTCGAATACGTATTGGAAATTAAGAAGCGCGAGAAGGGAAGATCGGAGATCAGAATCGATGAAAAAATCGATGTGATTGATCTTTTAATATTTCCTAATATTCAATTATAATTTGACATTAGTTTGATATTTTTTTGTTCCTTTCGTTTCGTCTATTTTTTCTTCTTTCTTTCATTCTTTTTTAGTATTTTGTTTCTGTCTTTTTTTTTTTTTTTTTTTTTTTTTATCGATGAGCTTACAGTTATAGTTCAGTTTATAAAGTTGGTATCTTCTTTCGAATCGAAAGCCAACGTTTGGCGTTTTTGAAAACAATTAATTCTTTTTTCGATAGTACGATCGCTATTGAATTACCAAAGTTCAAACTACTCGATGAACGACGATTCGTAAACGATAGCCGTTCAAACAGAAATAAAAAAAAAAAGAAAAAAACAGAAAGATACAATATAGAAAAAATAGAGAAAGAGAGAGAGAGAGAGAGAGAGAGAGAGAGAGAGAAACAGAGAAGTTAGGTTCAACGAATGTTCGTATTTTCTCGATGTATAAAGGATTTTTCGAACCGTGAGACCACAACGAACACGCGTCGCAGACCGTTTTCCGCTTGTCCATTCTATTTCACAAGAATCGTCCTTTTTCGTTTTCTTTTTCTCGTTCTCTCTCTCTCTCTCTCTCTCTATTTCTCTTGTTTTTACTCGGGTCACTATCCTTGTTTCTTTTTCTTTTTTTATCCTTTTTCACTTTTTCCTCTCTCTCTCTCTCTCTCTCTCTTTCTCTCTTTATTTTTTCTTTCTTTCCTTCTTTTTTTTTCTTTCTTTCATCATCGACGTACATATATGTATGTATGTCTATATACATACATATATATATATATATATCTATATATATATGTATATATACGTGGTGTATATACATGCATATACATACATACATATATATATATATATATATATATATATATATATATATATGCCTACTTCGTCCCTTTTACTTGGTTATTTGCAAACTCTCCCTGATCCTAGAAAGATCATGGCTGTGATCTACGAGGAGGGTTAACCGCAAATACGTTGGCGTTATCGCGTTTACTCCATAAAAACTCTTTTCTCCAGACTCGAGTAAGATAAACGGAGAGAAAGAGAGACAGAGAGAGAGAGAGAGAGAGAGAGAGAGAAGGTGAATAGGGATGACAAGGACGTGCAAATAAGTTAGACGAAGAGGATTTATAACGCTCGTTGAAATAACATTTTCTTTCTTCAAAGTGAACGTAAAATTGAACTGAAAATTAGGAAACGAGTTTTTGCAGATGGTAGTTAATGCTCTCTCTTCTTCTTTCTCTCTTTCGTTCTCTCATTTTCGAAATATCTTTTTCCCGTTTATTTCGAATTATTTTTCTTTGCGATCAAACAAAGAAAAAGAGAAATAAAAGCACAGATGAAAATCATGGTGATATAGCGGGGGTTAAAGGGTGTTATGAAATTGATAATCTTGCCTGCGTAGAGAATATCGAACGGTCATTTTTTTATTGGTTTTGCAATCGAGAATCGTTTAGCGTTGAGCTTTTAATTTATCGTTGTAATTTAATATCGAGTTTTCGTCGTGATAATGTTACACGAGCACCAGCCGGCTATATGCGGGAGGGGAGAATAATATTTTAACGGGTTATAAATCGTGGTTATAACGCATATCACAAGAGAGAGAGAGAGAGAGAGAGAGAGAGAGAGAGAGAGAGAGAAAGAGAGAGAAACAATCCACGAACAGTATGAAAGAATTTTTAGGGATCGCTCTTTCTTTCTCTTTCTTCTTCTTTTTCCTTTCTTTTTTTTTTTATGAAACGAAAATCTGACCTAAAGTTTTTACAAAAATATTTGTCACTTTTCAATTCGTACGATTAATTTTCTAAATACATATCCTATATCTATACAAACTAACGTGTACGTTTCGATACACATAAATATATAGGTGTATATATCTACTTATTTAACTATCACTAATCTTTATCCTTCGATTCATTCGTCGTACAAATACGACTCGTTAGCAGATTCTGCGTTACACATGAAAGAACGATGAACACGAGAACCGAGTGTAAAACGTACGTGTAATTTATGTAACCGAAAGTAATGTACATGCCGCATTCGTTTCCTGTAGGTACATACATATAAAAAGACACTTAAACGTACGAACGTACACAAACGTATAGAGATACACACGCGCATACGCGTACAGTGATTCACACATACACACACACAAACATATATATATATACAGACATACATACGTACACGCTACATGCACATACACTTTCAAAGAAATGGTTTATTGCGTAGAACTAGGAATATAATCGTGCTTGTAAAACCGCAGCTTCCACTACGGTTTATGGTAGAGTAGTAAAACTTTGATCAACCCTCGTTGTTTTCGATCGCAAGGACCAAGGACTTCTTCTTTTATTTATTTTCTTTCTTTTTTTTTTATTCTGTTTGTTTTCACAAAGTGTGCGACGTTGTTTCGTATTAGTCATTCCAATCGAACGTATTTGTTTACTTACGTAGGATATATTGCTAGGTTTAGGACATTGATTATAAACGTATATATGTATATATGAATATACATGTGTATACGAACACGCGTATGTCGAATATGTCGCGTCATTAATTCAGTCATACGCGAGATATCATGGAGCGGAAAGGTTCGTCGTACTGTGCAGGATACCAAATATATATGTACGTATATATATAATATAATAGAACACACACGCACATACACATACACAGAATATACTTTCATACATACATATATACACGTACACGTTCGAATTTAAACGTTATATTAGGATTCATGAAATCTCATACTACGTAGGAGGATCATGTGTTTCTCGTGATTAGATACATACATACGTTCACACTATAGATAACCGTTTACTACGATGCTATTCAATTTTCTTCAGATCGTTTGGTTCCGATTTGATCGGCCTTATAGATCACTTAGATATAATTATCGAATCGATTCAATCTCACATGCAATATAACGTAAATTATAAAATATCAGAATTCATTCAAGGATTTCTGATTCGATCGTAATTTTTATTTAATAACGTTTCAAGATCGCTGAGGAAAAGAGAAAGAGAAGAGAAAGAAGAAAGAAGGAAAAGAAAGTCTTATTATAAGAAGCTTCTATTAGTCGTTGATTTCTCAAATATCAACTAAGGCGATTTTCTCGAATTTATCGTATGCACAGAGATACAGGATTCGTGTCTCTTTGTTAAATAAAAGCGTCCGTAATGGCCGCCAGTAGTAGCGTTCTAAATACGATACGACAAGCTTAATGACGTTAGGAGCTCTCGAGTAAACTCGCAATAAGTCAATCGTACGTTTTCCTTCTCTCTCTCTCTCTCTCTCTCTCTCTCTCTCTCTCTCTCTTCTCCCTTTCTCGAATTTCCAAGAAGTAGTAGTAGTAGTTAGTAATAGTATCCTCTTTCATCCTTTTCGAACGTGACTCGTTTCCTCCAATGGGAAAGCTACTTTAGTTTCCTTAGGCTTGCCCGAGTGAGTACGAATGGTTTGTACCAGTCAGAATGAGAGAGTGAGTGAGAGAGAGAGAGAGAGAGAGAGAGAGAGAGAGAGAGAGGAAATATATAGATGGACAGATATTTATTCGTTGAATTCTCTGCAATAGAAGAGCGAACAAAAAGGTTCCTAGCTGGACCAAAAGATCTAAGGTGAATTTAAAAATTAATTAAATCCATTGCGAAACCTTTTAGATTAATTTTTCGTTGTTATATCACGAACGTAAAATCGTAATACTCTCTTGTAAAACTACGTGACTAATTGAGATCTTAAAAAATCTCGAGAAAGAAATAATTCAGATTTTAAAAGTCATCTAGACGAGAAATTATGGGTTCATAATTGCGTATCGTTGAGATAAAAATTAAACCGACAAAAAGAAAGAATATAATAAATATAATTTTTTTTTCTTGCAATTATGTTTCTAATATAAAATTATAAAATTATAGATACATAGATACATAGATAGATAGATAGATAGATAGATAGATAGATAGAGAGAGAGAGAGAGAGAGAGAGAGAGAGAGAGAGAGAGAAAGAGAGAGAGAGAAATAGATACACATACACGCATATATCGTACAATTCTCGTCTTTTTTTTACGAGGCTTAGTTCCTGATACCGAGTTATTGATTTAATCATTCATATTTCATATATATATATATATATATTATTTATATATTATATATAGAAATTATTATTTGGAATGTCTAAATGCATTTATCATTAGGAAATACGTATTAAATCGGCGACATGAACAGACACGGGCCAATGATCATTGAAACGATCGAACGTTCCATTTAATTCCTCGTTAGTCGTAATCCTTTTTCCGATGCTATAAAGATTCGCGTACTGGATCGACTTTAATGGGGTTATCGTTGTATTTACGTGGCATTTTTATAGTGTTTCGTTAGCCACTAATTATCGGAGGATGATCCATCCTATCTTCCAGTACAGATTAGAAAATAATTTTTATGTGTGGTTTCTCTTCTGTGCTTTTTTTTTTTATTTCTTTTAAATTCGTAAAAACTTACGAATATTTTTCAGAGAGAGAGAGAGAGAGAGAGAAAAAAAAAATTGTGTATACGTATTCACAGGATGGACTGTGAATAAATTTCTGAACGATAATTTTGACAGTTAATTACTCTTCTTCGAGATTTTTTAGAATCATTTTTTTTTATTTTCTCTCTTTTTTTTTTTTTGGTCAGATTTATTAGAAGCTACGCGTTTGTTTTGCATCATCCAAAGATATGATACGTTTATGTAATATATAAAAATGAAATATGATATGTATATGATATAATATGTATATACGACGAAAAGACGAGATCTTTCTTTCTTTTTCTTTTTTTTACTTCTTATTATTACAGTATTAATTTAATCGAAAGCAATCATTTTGGGCGCATCAATATATTCGATCGCCGTTCTCGAACGCGCCATTTTAACGTAGATAGAAAGGGGGTTGAAGCCTTTGGCAAAAGGGGTAGACGAGCGAGACTAATGGACAGGCCAATGGTTCGCGTGACGTTTTTACCAAGAAGCTCGAACACGCATATATCTGTCTTTTCTCTCTCGATCTCTATCTTTCTTTCTCTCTTTTATCACGGTTCGAAAAACTCAAGGTTGGAAGATCGAGAAGAAGTTAGAGAAGACATTTTGAAAGAAGATTCGATCGATCTCAAAAAAAAGATAAAAACGAAAGAAAAAAAAGTCGATCATTTATACTCTTTTCTTTTCGTCCGTTCTTTTTCTTTTTCTTTTTTTTTTGCGTTCGTATACGCTTTTGGAAAAAAGAAAAATGGAGACGTTTTTTCTCCAGCAGAAAACCCTTTTCGAAGTTAATGAGATATAGAAAGATGTGGTTCTTTCCTTCCGCATACTATCTCACTCTTTTTCTCTACATCTCTGTCTCTCTCTCTTTCTCTCTCTCTCTCTCTCTCTCTCTCTTTCTTTCTTTCTTTCTCACATACACACACTTTTAACTTATTCCATTTAAAACGTCAGATCTCCATTAAAAGCATGGATTAGAGCGCGTTGGGTGTAATTTTCGTTATAAGTAAAGGAGAAAGAAGCAAAAAAGAAAGAAAGAAAGAAAGAAAGAAAGAAAGAAAGAAAGAAAGAAAGAAGGGGGAAAAATCGTTGAGATGATTTTTCTTTCCTTTCTTCACCCTCCTACCCTTTGCCCATCTCACCCCCTTTATCGACGATATCTATGTATAAGAAATCACGTTGGTCATTGAAGGAGATAAAAAGAAGGAGGAGGAGTTGATCTCGTGATCTGATATCTCTACCACGTTTTTTCATCGTTGATCAATAAATAAAAAAAAAAAAAAAAAAGAAAGGAAAGAGAAAAGAAAAGGAGAAAGGAGAGAATAGGGGACGAAGAAGAGAACGAAGAGGACGAAGATGAAGATTAAAACGAAGATGAACGTGAAGATGAACGTGAAGATAAAGAAGGGCGGAAAATCTTTTGCGGTGTAGAAAAACGAATAGAAATGAAAAGTAGAAAAATGAAAGCAGAGGTGAGCGTTCGTGAAAGAGAAAGAAAAAAGAAAAAAGAAAAAGGAAATAGAAAAACAAAAAAAAAAAAGGGAGCAACAAAGATGAAAGATGTGCGTACATGCGTAGGAAAGAGGTCGTTGGTATTAGTGAATGAAAGAAGCGGAAGACAATGGCTGGATAAATAGATACCAACCTACCTACCCTACGTACTTACTTACTTACTTACCTTTACTTTTTCTTCCTCTTTTTCTCTTCTCTCTCTTTCTCTTTCTCTTTCTTTCTCTTTCTCTCTCTCTCTCTCTTTCTCTTTTTCTCTTTCTGTCTTTTTCTTCTTCTTTTTTTTCCTTTTTTATCTACGGCAAACAAAGTGTGAGAACGTTCGGTAAACAGGAGAAAGGAGAAAAAGAAAAAAAAAAAGGAAGAAAAATGGGAAGAGAAGTTGATGTTAATCTTGGGACGATGTTTGAAATAGAGTGAAAGTAGATATAAGTGTGTATAATAATAATGAAAAGGGAGCCAATTGACGGAAGGTTTATTGACGAGACTAGAAGTTTTTCTTTTTTTCTTTTTTTTCTTTCTTTCTTCCTTCTTTTACTTTAATTTTCCTTAGTAACAGGAGTGAAAAAAGGGAAATAAAAATTTACGAGAATTTCATGGAAAAAGAAGAGTACGTGGAGGAGTTGGTTGGTCGGTTTTTTGGTCATGATTAAGAGAATTCGTAATAGACCCGTTATTAAGGTTATCGTTACGTTTAAGAGAAACTCAATGTTAATTAATTCATTGAAAACGTCGGAGTGTTGGTAAATAAGTCCTCGACTCGATTTAACCGTAGAAATAGCAATCGATCGAATCGTACTTAGTTGTATAAGGAAGAGTGATCAACTATAGTTACTTACACGAAAGTATCTTTTGATACTTTCCGATGTACAATATTTACAGTGAATATACGATTTCGAGTTTACTTAGTGACACGAAGTAAGAGATAAGGGAAATAAAGAGATAAGGGAAAGAGACTCGAAGAAAGATGATGAGGAAGGGAGAGGGAAAGAAAGAGGAAAGGAAAAGCGAACAAAAAATTGGGTAAAGAGAGAAAAAGAATGAAAGAGAGAAAAAGGAAAAGAAAAAGGAAAAGGAAAAGAAGAAGAAAAAGAATCAAAGATTTTCGAAGTGTTTCGTGTACTATCAAAAGAGAAAGAAAACAAGAATAAAGATAACAATATACAAGGGAAAGAAAGAGAAGGAAAGAAAAAAAACGAAAAGAATAGAAAAAGAAAAGAAAAAGGAAGGAAGGAAGGAAGGAAGGAAGGAAGGAAGGAAGGAAGGAAGGAAGGAAGGACGTAAACGAGAGGATCTTATCGAAGAAGAAAGAAATAAAAACAAAAAATAAAAATAAAAACAAAAATAAAGAAGAAGAAGAAGAAAAAGGAAGAGAACGAAAGGAGAGGAAAGGAAGAAGAAAGGATAGGACGGGATAAATAGAAAAGGAAAGCAACCAAAGTAAAGTAAAATAAAGTAAAGTAAAGTAAAGTAAAGTAAAGTAAAGTAAAGTAAAATAAAGTAAAGGGAAAGGAAAAGACAGACATCTTAGGAAATTCGGGGATGCTGCTGGAAAAATTGAGATTTCGCGGGCGAAAGTACGGGCCTGCCGGCGTATTGATTGTCGGTCGAGTCGGTAGGAGGGATGCAACGCGCCTGTGCTCCGGCAAAGCGTAGATCGCGGCGCGCGACGCTGAGAGAGACAGAGAGAGAGAGAGAGAGAGAGAGAGAGAGAGAGAGAGAGAGAGAGAGAGAGAGAGAGATAAAGAGGAAAAGAGGGGTGAATCGTCGTCGTCGTCGTCGTCGTCATCGTCGTCGTCGTCGTCGTTGTCGTCGTCGTCGTCGTCGTCGTCGTCGTCGTCGTCGTCGTTGCGCTCCCTGCCAGCTAGTCGGTCGTTCTCGTATCGGAGTCTAGTCTTCCCCTAGGCACTCGAGAGGCCAGTACCTGTTTTTCTCGCATAGCCGACACGCGCGCTCTCCGTCACGATTTATTCCTCATTGACTGACAACACGCGCGTATGTAAACGCGTTTTATTGCTTTGTCTCTTAACTCGGTCGCTTGATATCTCTTTCTCTTTCGATCCTACGACGGATACGCACAAGAAAGTAAGAAAGATATAATAAAGAAATAAAGATATAAAGAGATTGAAGATAGAGAGAGAGAAAGGAGAGACAGATAGATAGATAGAGAGAGAAAGAGAGAGAGAGAGAGAGAGAGAGAGAGAGAGAGAGAGAGAGAGAAGAAATGCGTGGAACGTATAAAAACGAATCGACTAAATAGCCTCGAAGGTGAGATGAACGAATGTGAATGTTAGAATACGTAAAGAGAAAAATATAAATAGAGAGAGAAAGAGAGAGAGAGAGAGAGACATAGATTGAGAAATACTATATATCTAAAGATACAGTTTGTGTATATATGTGTATGTGCTTGCGTTATTGTGTATGTGGCTGGGTGTGAGCGAAAGATAATATATATATATATACATATATGTATATACAAAGAAAGAGAGAGAGAAAGATAGACAGATAAAGAGAGAGAGAGAGAGAGAGAGAGAGAGAGAGAGAGAGAGAGAGAAGGAGAAGGAGAGAAAGAGAAAGAGAGAAAGAGAAAGAGAGAAAGAGAGAAAGAAAATCAGTAAGAACACACCCCCGGCCACATGCTCGCTCAAACCGTGAACGACACGCGGGAGAGCGAGCCGGAGAGACGGAACGCGTGCTCGTCTTCTTCGATTTATTGTTATCGCTATTGTTGCCATTCTAATTGTGATAGTAATAATCGGCTCCGCTCCTCTATCTTCATATCCCTCTCTTCTTCCTTCTATACATACACATCCTTCTTCAACAACATCTTCTTTCAAATTTGTTCGTCCTCCTGTACGAGAAAGGAACGTAGGAGCCGCATTTGGATGCCATAAGCGATCATTAAGTATCGAAAGAAGAATATATTAATTGATAAGATTAAACCGATTGATTTCGATCTAATAAATTAAAAGTAATCGATCGAATAATTTTTCGATACTAAACTACTACGTTATATTATTATTACTACGTTACTTCTACTATTACTATTACTACTGCTACTATTTCTACTTCTACTTCTACTTTTTCTTCTTCTTCTTCTTCTTCTTCTTCTTCTTTTTCATCATCATCATCGTCGTCTTCGTCGTCTTCGTCGACGTCGTCGACGTCGTCTACGTCATCTTTTCTATGCGAGGTGCCTTACGATGATAACGGTGCCACGATAAAGAAGACGCAATATCGTATCATTGGAAAGGACACGGTTTGTCCTTCAAAGACGAGGATTATAAGATAGAATAAGAGAAAGAGAGAGACAGAGAGAGAGAGAGAGAAAGAAAGAAAGAAAAAGAGAGAACGTTTCAACGTTTGACTTTCAACGCACATTCGACAAAAGATAAAAGACGTTTAATGTGAGCCTAAGGCACGATCTGCCTGAAAAAACCAGAGATCTTCCTCTTTGCGGATTAGAAAAAATATATATATATATATATGTATAATATAGTAATTAATATATATATATATATACGTTGATATATTCATAGGAAATGATAAAGAAAGATATATATACATACATACACACATAATCTATTTTTCTTCTCCTTTTCGTTAAGGAATACAAATCGGCAATAATAGCCACGACAAAGATAACGAAACAATAATAGTTATTAATGAGATTAACGTTTATTTATCAATTGATAAACGTAGATTAACGATATAGTACGTAAGTGGACACTCGTTAACGAACTGGCATAACGCACTGCACTCGATGAGAGAAAAGTTTAAATATTTCTATACGTCTTAAGAAGGAAAAAAGAGAAAAGGAAGAAGAGAGAGGGCGAGAGAGAAAAAAGAGAAAGAGACAAATAGATAAAGAAAGAAAGAGAGAGAGAGAGAGAGAGAGAGAGAAGAACATATCCATTAACGATCCGTTGACGATATAGAGTATATTTTGATCATAATCGACGAAGCGTAAGAAGATAGAGAGAGAGAGAGAGAGAGAGAGAGAGAGAGAGACAGAGAGATAAAAAACGACGAAGAATATATATATATATACACATATACATATATATATATACACAAAGACACATACACGCAATATGTATATATCTCTCTCTCTCCACATATATGTATATATATATATATAAATATATGTATATATATATATATATACACCAAAGAGAAAATTAAGTGCGAAATACTACGCGAGAGATAAGCTTGCATAACGCAATAATTACGTGAAGTCTTTAAGAAATAAGGCTAATAAGAAGAGAATAAACGATAAATAATAATAGAGATAAATTAAGAAGAATATAATCTTTACGTACATATAACAGATAATCGTCGGACGGAGAAGATCGTTACGTTTGTTGAACTTTTGTGAAACCTGTGTCTGTCGTTCACTGGCTGCTGTCTGTCTGTCTGTCTGTTGTCTGTCTGTCTGTCTGTCTGTCTTCTGGTTGTGTGCGTGCGTGCGTGCGCGTGTGTGTATTTTATCGACGAGACTGCAAAGATGTACGAAGGAAGCATGGCTGCCGAACGACAGGTACGTTTAATTAAGAAATCATTATAATCGTCATCGTCATCGTCATCGTCATTTATAAACGTATAAAAATTCAATCGTTGTGTAGCTCGTTCGAAAATTTAGCGTTATAGCGATTTAATTCTCTTACAAGTGATATAAAAGAAGAAAAAAAAAAAAGACGGGAAAAAAAGTCAGATAAAAAATAAAATAAAAGAGGAAGGGAGAGAGGAAAGTTCAATTTTTTAATTTGCCAAGATCGTACGAACGTGTGTATATATATATATATATGTATTATACAAATAGCATATAATATTGTATATGTATATACATATACATATATACAAGTTGATAAAAAAAGAAGAGAAAAGAAAAGTTTTCATTAAAACAAATATGGTATAATCGAGTTGAAAATAGTTTTTCCCGTTATTACCCTTCTCTTCCGCGAGTAATTAGATTCTTCCGTTTTAATAGACAAACTATTTGGGATTATTCCTGGAAACTTTAACGCGTTTGACGACGTTAGAAAAACGATGATTCGATTAATGGAGTTAGAATAATTATAGAAAGTCTCAGACCTGGGATTATCTTTACCTTAGAGAGTCAGGGATTGTACGTATCTCTGTTTCTCTTTTTTTCTCTCGATATTATTGTCGATTTTGTGTAATCGATATCGCGTCCTCTGTGACATAAACACACTACGGATGTTCGATAACTCGAAAGAATGTAACATATTATTTCGAGTTATCGATAATCGTGACGCGAAACAAAGACTCAAAAAGAACGAAAAGGAAAGGAGAAAAAAAAGTACGACAAAAATCGAATCGTCGGAAATGAACTCTTTTATCTGGTAAAAAGGTGATTTTTAAACAACTAATCGGGATCGGATGGTATCGATAAACATTTACGATTCGGGAAGGAAACATGACTCTTGGACAAATGTTCGATTCGGAAAAACGTAAAACGTGGAGTGAAAAAGAGAGAAAGAGAGAGAAAGAGAAAGAAAGAGAGAGAGAGAGAGAGAGAGAGAGAGAGAAAGGAGAGAACGATACGAGTCCCGTTGGGTTGCTAGTTTTTCGAATCAGCATTTTTCAAGAGAGGTCAACGACAGATTTTCTTATCGAACCGATTTCCAAGCTCTATATACATATGTATCTCGTTAGAAACGCTAGAACGTCGAACTTTTTGTCTAGTAGACGGATTTTCGAGCGGATTTTTCTTTTTCATTTTTCTTGTTCTTTTTTTTTTCTTTTCCTCTTTGAAATCACCTTTTTATTTTTCTTCTCACTTTCCTTTTTCTCTCATCATTTTATTCTGTCTGATATTTTTCATTTCCTTTTTCTTTTTCTTTCTTTTTAATATCTTCACATTTTCTTCAACTCTTTCTTCTTCTTCTTCTTCTTACTCTTTCATCCTGTTCATCTTCTTACGTATGTACGTAGATACATACATACATATATATACATACATATATACATACATACATACATACGTACCTAGATATATACATACATTCATATAATACGCAAAGGAAATGAAATCATAGGGAGGATAAGCGGCTTACAATATCGAAAAGAAATTTCTAAAGCTTCGTCCTTCAAAGATTCCTTCTAGCGAATCCTACTCGTTCTTTGTCACTCTCGTTTTATGTTATACCATCAGGTGCATCCACGAACCATTAATCTTATCGAGGTTAAATTTATTGTACGTCACTGAACTTCCTCTCTCTCTCTTTCTCTCTCTCTCTCTCTCTCTCTCTCTCTCTCTTTTTTTCGGTTTTTCTCTGGAAAATATACTACCGATCCTCGAGCGTATATATGAAATTTTCTCTAAACTCTTCACTAACGATGGAAATCATTCGGATGAACCGAGATAAATCAGACTTTGATATCATAATCGAAAATAATGATATCCTCTAAACAATATCTCTTCGTTCGATCTTCGAATAATTATATACTCGGTGATATTTAATAACTGTTAAGATTGAAAATTACAATTAAGTTCAAAGTTTAGTTTATTCCAAGTAAAACGACTGCTCGTTGGTTTAAATCCACTTTCAACGATTCGATCGATGCACTTTCCGGTCTCCGATGTGTAGAGTAGTTCTTAATAGAGACTGAAATGATTGACTTCCGGTCGACAGATGAGAAAGATTACAAAACATTTCCTTCTCCCTCTCTCTCTCTCTCTCTCTCTCTCTCTCTCTCTTTTTCTTTTTCTTTCTATATTTTTTTCTCTGTTTTTCTAGTTTCCTTTTGAAAAATTTCTACAGTAATAGTCAGGTTACGTTCGACAGAAAATACTGGTTTACATCGTACGATGCAATTCGATACATCCCAATTTTTCATTCTCTCTCTCTCTCTCTCTCTCTCTCTCTCTCTTTTCCTTTTATCCATCTCTCTATCTATTTTTTTTTTATTTTCTTTTTCCCCTAGCTAACATTTACAATGTATCGTTATCGCGTTTGTTCTCTTTTTTTCTTCCTTTTTTTTTGATATACATTCCATATTCGTTATACATTTCTCATTTTATATTTATGATTTATTTTTTTTCTTTTCTTTGATACGTTAATGATGATAATAATAATAATAATAATAATAATAATAATAATAATAATAATAATAATAATAATAATAATAGTAATAATAATACAACAACAACAACAACAATAATAATTATTCAGAACAATGTGTATCGTAGCATTACAATAGCCAATCATTTATTTAAATTTCACTTCAATAACAATACTCTATTTTCCCACTGCACCGTATATTCGTCATAATGTTAATCTCTTTGTGTTGGATTTGTCCTAATGAATGCCTTGAAGGATCGAGTACCGGGAAAACAACGTATAATAATAATAATAATAATAATAATAATACTAATACTAATACTACTACTACTACTACTACTACTACTACTACTACTAATAATAATAATAATAATAACGACAAAACGAGCATGAATTAATTTTCCATTTTATATCTCTTTATGAACATTTCAGAAAGGATATTAAAAAAAAATAAAAATAAAAAAGAATAAGAAAAAAAAACAGATAAAAATACGCTTTTGCGATCCGTTTCTCGTATAATAAAGTTTCACGAAAGAAAGAAATTCAGAATGTTTTCTATGAATGCGAGATAGAACGATTCGTGAGGATGCTTCAGAAAAAAAAGGAAAGAGAAGAAGAAGAAGAAGAAGAAGAAGAAGGGAAAAGCGAACAAAAAAAGACAGAGAGAGAGAGAGAGAGAGAGAGAGAGAGAGAGAGAGAGAGAGAGAAGGAAAAAGCAATAAAGATGAAAAAAAAAGAGAAAGAAAGGATTCAGATGAACGGGCGTGAAGATTGCAAGTAGTTCGACAAAATGAAATGCATAGCTAGTAGTAGAGTAGTAGTAGATCGTAATCGTCGGGTTTGTGTCGCGTCAGTTCAGGTAATGTAACGTGTGTCTGCTCGTAGCAAGGTTTATACTACTTGTCGTTTCGTAGTACCATTTGCACGAGATACATGAAAGGCATCTGTGTGGGTGTATTAAGAGCGTTCCTTTTTTTTTTTTTATCATCAAACGTAATATCTTTATTATATTTCGAATATTTCTCTATGTAAACGAATGCAGACACACGACTACCCATAAATATATAATGGGTATATACATGTTTGATACTTGTTAGATTACGAAAGGGTGCACACGATGTAACGTTTCCACAAAGTGGAAGTTGGCATTTTAATAATTCATAGCAACAGTTCGCGCGTATGTGTGTATCTGTGTGTACGTATGTGTACGTAGGTGTGTGTGTGTGTGTGTCTATGGAAGTTCGTTCCTCTACGGATTCTTTCACATACACGCATACATACATGTATATGCGTATATACGCGCACATATGTCTCTATGTGTATGTGTGGGTATATGTATGTGTGTACGTACATCGAAACGACGATGAGCATCCGTGTCGCAAAAGCATCGTTAGTTTTCTCTCTCTCTCTTTCTCTCTTTCTCTCTCTCTTTCTCACTTACTCACTCACTCACTCCCTCGTGAGTAATGTACAAGATCTAATGTGGCTCTTGGGAACTACCCTGTTGCGAGCTTTTCGGTTAATTTCTAACCGAGAGACAACTATCGATCTACTACTGATCTCGGAATGATCACAGACAAGATTTCGATTCCTATTCCGATTCCGATTCCGATTCCGATTTCGATTTCGATTTCGATTTCGATTTCGATTTCGATCGTTCCTCACGTACGACACTTTTACGGTTTTATCTCGTGTCTGACATTAAATTCTTTTTCTACCGATCCGAAGTAATCCAGAAAGCTTTTACGTTGATCAACTGTCGTTAATTTTATTTGTGTTTTTCTTTTCTCTCTTCTTCCTCTTTTTTCTTCCTCTTCCCTCTTCTACCTTTCTTTCTTTTTATTTCCTGTTCTTTTTTTTTATCACACTTCATTCATCCTCGTTAAATTTTTCGTCGAGTCAGGTGTATGCTTTACGAGCCGATATAGGGCTAATAATCGTTTTAAGGTGATTAGAATCTATTCCATATTCAAATTTTCACTTTGCACGGTCGAGTGAAGAGAGAGAGAGAGAGAGAGAGAGAGAGAGAGAAAGAGAGAGAGAGAGGATAGAAGGGATTAGGATTGATAATAACGATATAGTATTACTTAGTCGAATGAAATCGAAAGAAAAATATTTTCTCGATAAATCTTTAGGCGAAATCTTAGATATGGCCCCTGGGCAAAGTGGATCTTTGCTCTTGGGAAATGTTCTTGCGGAATGGAATCGAAGGAAAGAAGGAAGGAAAAAGAGAAAAGAACTGAAGAAAAAGAAGAAGAACAGAAAAGAAAGAAACAGAAGATAAAAGAAAAGAGAAAAAAAAAGAGAAGGACATATTCACCTGCTTTTAGAATGTAACGATCGAATTGCATGCATCGCAAATACGATGGTCACGAATAGAAAAGCGAATGGGAATGGGGATCCTTTGCACGATGTCTATTTCTTCAAGATTAAATTACGAGTTATCTTTCTTGGCTTTAATGGAACGATTTAAAATGATATTTCATGTTCTTATATGATAATGGAATCGAATGGCGTCCGGTTGAATAATATGTATTACGATCCTCTAAACTATTACAGATTAGATTAGAAAATATCTTCTTTCTTAAATTCGTTGTTACACAATTCGTTGGATGAAATAATTTTATTTTCGTAAAAGTATCGAAATATTTTTATAACGTGTTCGTATGTGTGGTAAGAATAATAGTAACGATGGCGACGATAATGAAACGTGCCTTGCAATCGTTATGTTGGATTAGAAATTTTCTATTCTCGTTAGATCGAGCGTCGTATCTTAGGACGAGATTCTGTATTACTGTAAAGTATCAAAAATATCTTATATCTCGTGTTCATATAGGTATACAATATTGAAATTGATAACGATGATTAAACGTAAAAATATGATTTTTTTTTTTTTTTTTTTGTTTTGACGATCCCTTCTCGTATTAGAAAATTCGTCTTGTTCGTAAATTGAGTTTCTTAAGAAGATCTTAACGTTAGATAGATTCTCTTTCTATCAGTTATGAAAATATTTATTTTCGTAATTATTTCATTTTCATATATAAATACAATAATGAAATCGAATAACGATCGGATAAAAGAATGTCTCTTTTTTCTTCTTTTCTCAATCTCTCGTATTATCTATCACGTAGAGAGAATAAATAATGCAAAAGTGTTAATATTTGATTTGTTTCAATCGTAGGTGAAATTTTCATTTAATACGGTTTATGATGTAAAATCGAAATATTATGTTAAATCGTGTAAGGATTAACATAGAATAGACACGAAACTAATGGAGATGCAACTTCTCGCGATGTGTTATGCATGAAAATTACGTTTTCTCTTTCTCTCTCTCTCTCTCTCTCTCTCTCTCTCTCTCTCTCTCTCTTCTCTTTCTCTCTTTCCGTTCTTGATCCATTCGAGAAAGACTTTCGAATAGGAAAGCGAGACACTTGCTCTTGCCAACAGAGCGGGTCCTTCGACTAAATGCGATGAACGGAATAAATTACGAC
This sequence comes from Vespula pensylvanica, assembly GCF_014466175.1. Taxonomy (NCBI): domain Eukaryota; kingdom Metazoa; phylum Arthropoda; class Insecta; order Hymenoptera; family Vespidae; genus Vespula; species Vespula pensylvanica. Next base: position 1,624,963 of record NC_057689.1, read on the forward strand.
GCCGGTAGTTCGTTTAAACGTTAGTTCTCGTTTGGACGAGGAGAAATGAAGAGGAAGAGGAAGAGAAAGAGGAGAAGGAAACAGAGAGAGAGAGAGAGAGGACATAGTGAGGAAGAAGAAGAAGGAGAGTCATTACTCGTATTATTCAGTCTTTTCTGAAAAGAGAGATAGAGAGAAGAAGGGACTCTCTCTCTCTCTCTTTCTCTCTCTCTTTCTCTCTTTCTCTCTTTCTATCATAAGTAAGCGAGTAGTATTCTGCACAGCTACCTTTCTCAGGGCTCACCGAATCAGAAGAGAGAAACCCTCGAGCTATGTCGTTTAAAAAGGGTCACCGGACGACGACTGTCTTTCCTCCAGCTGTAATTTCGTGCGGAATGAGATAGAGATAGAAAGGGAGAGAGAGAGAGAGAGAGAGAGAGAGAGAGAGAGAGAGAGAGAGAGAGAAAGAGAGGAAAAAGCAGTGCCCGGTTAATTAGTTTTTATGCTGCAGATATCATCAGGTTTTTGGTATAAACTTTATAACGAGAGAAGAGAGAGAGAAAGAGAAAGAGAAAGAGAGAGAGAGAGAGAGAGAGAGTGAGAGTAAGCACGCGCACGTCCCATTTTTCTGGACATTAAGTCTTGAATTTTTGAATTAGCATCATTGTAAAGGGACATATTGAAATAGAACGGAGAATTGAGATAACCGGATTTTCACCACACACATTGCCAATTAATCAGCACACGTATCTCTTCGTTCGCAGGTACGATACGTACATTCAATGTAGAATTGATATAATTTATTACGTAAATGTGGATATCTACTTTCTCTCTTTCTCTCTGTTTTGTTATCTTTGTCCGTCTTCCACGTGTATACCAATGGGCTTGATTATGAAAAGAGAGAAAGAGAGTTTAATGGAGCTAATATCAGAAGAGCTGACAATCAGAAAAATTAATTAACATGCATTTTTTCTCAATGGTTATATATATATATATATATATATATATATATATATATATATATACTGCCCTACATTTCCTTTCTTCCTTTTTTTCTTTTTTGCAATAAAAACCTGAGAAGAGAGATTCTTTCTTTCTTTCTTTCTTTCTCAACTGACGATCCTTCGAAGTATGCATTTTCGAGATTAATAAAATATTATTGTGATCGCTGCGAATCCTTTAAAAAATGCTTTAACGAATTCAAATTATCATTTTATTTTTTACACGAGAGAATGATGTATATATATATATATATTTTTTTTTTCTTTTTTTATTGGATATATTTCTAACGCGTGGTCACGCGACAAATAATGCGCTCGATTCGAACGTGTTCCTTCTTCTTCTTTCTCTCTCTTTCTCTTTTTTTCTTTTTTCCCGTTCAATATGCCACGACGGATCGGATGAAAAATATTGGCTTCGTTCCCACGGCTTTGTCCTTCGAACTGAAATCTAATCGAAAATTCTGCTCGCGTTCTTTGCCTCGAGTCTATGTCTAGAAAGAGAGAGAAAGAGAGAGAGAGAGAGAGAGAGAAAGAGAGATAGAGAGAGAAACGCGGTATGCAAACCGGACCAAAAACCGATTTTCTACGTTATCCTTTGTTCCTTCCCAAACGAATTCCTCTATTCATTAAATTAAGCGAATTAAATGTTCTTAACCTTTTTAATATCGCGTTGTACACAGCGCGTCTAAGTATTTCGCATTTTCTTTTCATCGTTTTATTTTTCTTTCTACTTTGATTTATTCTACGGTCAATAGCCTTTAAGAATCGTATACTTTTTAGATACATTTTCATTCCATTTCTTTTCTTCCTTTCTTCTTCTCTTTTTTCTTTTCTTTTTTTTTCTTTTTATTACAGGAGATCAAGAATTAATAACTTTTTTATTTACAATTGCTCGTTATAGAAACTAATACAGGAATATTGCCAATCAATATTTTCTTTTTTTTCCAACAAACTTTTACATTTTATATATATATATTTGATTATTCAATCACGTTGGAATTATCTACAATGTTATTTTATCAGGAAATAATATAAAGTACACCTACGTAGTATTTACGTATACACATTTACGTATGTAAGTACTAGGTAGGTGTACTTTATATACGTCTACGTATGTATCTATCTATCTATCTATCTATCTATCTATAATATGTATTCCCTCGAGCGTTTATAGGAAACAAATTTAAATGATTCCTCCGGCGGATTACATAGAAACGAAAAGATTCGTCTGTTTGATAAACGGCGTCGTTCGTCGTAGTCTTTGTCGTCGTATTCGTGGTACTATCGATCCGTTCTATTTGAGAAAACGAAGAAGCTCAAGCGCGAGAGAATTTAAACTTTACGTTAACGTATCTCTCTCTCTCTCTCTCTCTCTCTCTCTCTCTCTCTCTCTCTCTATCTAACACTCCCTTTTATCGGACAATGGCGGACTCTTGCAAGAGGACGAGACTCGAACGAAATTTATGTATCCTTCTTCGGTCGGTTGGTCGCTACTTGTACGGCCACCACCCATAAACTTGCACATTCAGTTTCCTCGAGTACCCAGACCCTATCAAACCAACCACCCACTCACCCATCCACCCACCTAACCACCCACCTCACACCCTTACTTCACTTTTAACCATTCCAATTTCTCTATGACTACAATTTCTAGGTCGCCTAAAAGCGATCTCATTAAGGAGCGATAATTATCGTGGTACTTGTAGTTTACAGCTCTTCAGGTGCACTTATTCCTTACTCACCTTTTCCCTTTCTTTCTCCCTCTTTCTCTTTTTTTTTTACCTTTCGAATATTTCAATGACTTTTTATCGTGTCTCTAATTATATATATATATATGCTTTTTTATATTATATATTATAATATAAAAAAGATATAAATTTTCAAAGAAATTTGAATCGATTTAATGAACGACGGATATATTCTACGTGTTTTATTTATCGTATAAAATGTCAAACGTGATCCTCGAATGATATGCGATATTGACAGATAATTTACAAACAAAAAGATATATATATATATATATATATATATATATTCATAAGCAGGTGATTACGAAAATGGCTTAAGCCATTTGAGAAATTAAAAAAGGTATTTTGTTTCAGATGATATTTTTCAATATTTTTAAAGTATCTACATAAAAGAGTTAAATTTCTCTCAAAAATCGATAGGTGTATGGATGCATTTAATTCTTCGGAGCTCGTCATTATAGAAAAATAATTTTGAAATAATTCAGAAAATTTTAATAATTCATCCATATGTGAAAATATCTGAACAACGTAAAATATACCCATGACTTAAAACCATTTACATAATCACCGTATTATATCATATATAAGATCATTTTTAATGTTTCATATAATAAAATATCGCAAAGCTTGTAATATATAATCCTATTTGAGTTCATTGAATCGACATCAATTTCTTTTCAACTTTTGTCGAGTTTACCGTATAAAAGAAGAAAGAAATAGAGTAAAAGAAATAAAGAAAACGAGAAAAACAGAGAAAAAGAGAGAGAGAGAGAGAGAGAGAGAGAGAGAGAGAGAGAAGAAAAAATAAACGAAAGCTTACAACACAACACACGTACTTAGGATATGTGACAAACGATCGCTTTAATGTAAACGATAAAGGTAGTAAATGTAATGGGTGGGTGAGAAAGAAGGGGAGGGGCTTGCTAGAGGGGGTAGTTTTTGATTAATGCGACACGTACACGCCAGTTGGTACGTTTAATCGCTTAATGCGTTAAACTGTGACGCGATAAAACGTTCTCGACGTGCCTTATTCGAAACTTGATTAGATTTAAGTGTCACGTGATTTAAAGCATCGTCAAATAAGAAAGTTCTTTCTTTTTTTATTGTTTTCTTCATCGTTTTTTTTTCTCTTTCCTTTTACGTTTCTATTTTTATTTTCGATGATGTGTAAATTTTTCTTTTTTTTTTTTTTTCTATTTCCTGGGTGTGACAGGATTGAGGATACAGGTCAAATTTATAACTATTCCCAGCGTCCTGTAAACGTTGTCGTCCATACACTCCTGCGCAGGTTCTTATTAAATTCTCGAATTTCTCGAAATTCTCGAAGGAGAAGAGGAAGTTGAAGAGAGATAGAGAGAGAGAAAGAGAGAGAGAGAGAGAGAGAGAGAGAGAGAGAGAGAGAGAGTTGGATACATAAATACATACGTATATATTTTACATACATATCACCCTATGTGGGAAGTGAGATAACATCAAATGTATATTTGCTCTTTTCTGCAAAAATTTTCCACGAGGAAAATTCATGTTAACGAGAAGAGAGATAGAGATGGAGATAGAAAGAGAGAGAAAGAGAGAGGAAATGAAGAATGAACGTCATTGCGTACAAAATATATATATATATATATATATATATATATATATGTATGTAAATGCTTTTGAAAAATATCAAAAACGTTTTCTCATCGACGAAGAAATAAAAAAAGAAAGAGAAAAAAAGATATGTAAAACTGATAGCCGGTGGGATTTTTTTTATTGAAATTTCTTATTGTTTTCACGTTTTCGAAACGAACGAGAAAAATAAGGGAGAGACGAAATCGTGGTTTGGATCAAACGACCGTGATCTAGAATGAAAGCAGGGAGAGAAATTGTATTTCCCCCTAAAAATCGAGAGAGAACGATTTCGTTATAGTCATAAATTTTTCTTTATTTCGCAGACGTCGGCCCCAGGATCTTGCATATGTATATATATATATAAATTTTTTTCTTCTTATTCGTTCGACGTCCCAGTTCTTTCCTTCTTTCTTCTTCTTCTTCTTCTTCTTCTTCTTTGTTTTTGTTGTTTTTTTTTTTGAATTCCATCGGAATTCGAGGGTAAAAAGTATTTTTAAAACGATGCCTTTCTTTTTTTCCTTTCTTCCTTTAAAATCCACGCGGTTCAATCTAACGTCCATATTTTTTCATATAGATATGTTTTATTTATTTATTTGTTTATACCGTAGAATAATACATATGCATATATATATATATATATGTATGTATGTATAAACGTATTTATATATTATGTACAGTATACGAGCGTATCTTACGTTGATTTTATATATCATAGAGAAACTACGTTACATCACATTCGAATATTAATGCGTCACAGCGAACACATTTGCTTGCGTGTTTACTTTAAACATCAATAAGGATTACAAGGGCTGCCTATATAAATATTGTTTGTCGTGCTTTCGAGCTAGTCGTCTGCCGATTCTCAACAAGTAAACGTCTCTTCGCTTCGTATTATTACTGTACGCGGTATATAATAGAAACCTTTTTTTTTCTACTCGAAGCTTCGACGTACGAGGTAACTAGAGTTTTCTTCCTTTTTTAACTATTTCATCATAGATCATATATATATATATACACTATATACATTGTATAGCTTCTCTTCTGTATATTCCTAACTCTGACATAACGTCATCATTATTTCACGTATATTATGACAAAAGTGAGCAAAACATGTTCTTACGTGATTCGAAAGAAAAGGAAAAAGAAAAAGCAAAATCGATTACTCTCCATTTCGAGATTTTTCGGATCAATATTCCTGTAAAAAAAAAAAAAAAAAAAGAAGGAAAGGGAAAAAGTAATTTTACAATCTGACGAAAATAAAAAAAATAATTAGCCTTCTTAAGTCGATTTAAAGTTAGTTAAATATTTCTTTTTTAAATCGATCATAAAAACTTTCGACTTACCATAGTATCATCCACCCGAGTAATAGCGACAACGCGCGGTATCACTTATTATCTCAAAATTATATCACGTATATCTAAATTTCGACTTATATTTTAGCGCAGTAACAATCGTCTCGTAGCTATTTTGATAATTAATATCTCTTTGTTTAATTAAAATTTATCGATCGAAGATAAATTTTTCTTTTCGACGTTCTCCTCTTGTCTGTTTCCTTTTCTTTTTTCTTCCTTTTATTATTATTATTATTATTATTATTTTTTTTTTTTTTCCTTAAGATCAGAATTTTTATCTCAATTTATAAGGACGTACATACATACGTCCTTTTGTCGTTTACGATAAGGGGCGAACTCTTCTTTCGTGGCATATCTATGGAATCGCTTGAAATCCAATCACGGATAAACGGATTACGTTAATCCGTTCGGCTGTTGTATCCTTTGTTTATATAGTAACGTCGTTATAACCGAAACGTGGCACGATGCAATAGCATCTCTCTCTCCCTCTCTCTCTCTTTCTCTTTCTTTCCTTATCGTCTTCTCTCTCTCTCTCTCTCTCTCTCTCTCTTTCTTTCTCTTTTACCACCTTCACCACCTAGAATCACGTCCTTCATAGAATTAGCATTTCCTGCGACCTAATCGAATAAACTCACTTTTCTCTTCTTCCTCCTCCTCCTATTTCTTCTACTTCTTTTTTCTTCTTTTTCTTCAGATTTTTCTTCTTCTCCTTCTTCTTCTTCTTCTTCTTCTTCTTCTTCTCTTTATTTTTTCTTTGAATAATTTAAGATTAATAGTACCCGTCGAAATGGCAGAGCCCTTTAACGTAGCTCATCTCTCATCATTTTTATTATATTTTCAAAGTATCCAGGTAATAAGGATACTCGTAAACACTCTCCTACAGTCTTACTTAAATCAATTTAAAGAACGAAATGTGAAACGATATTTTTCGTCATATATACATACGTGTCTTATATCTATCTTATATATAAATAATTTGCGAAAAACACTTTAACGAAGGATCCTATGGAAACTAAACTTTATTTCTTAAATTGCGTTTATCTCTAATAACAAATTTTTCACGATTCGGTCTTTTCTATTGCGTTTAAAGAAAAAAGAAAGAAAGAACGAAAGGAAAAGAAAAAGAAAAAGGTTAAAGTATTCTATACAACGAAACTATTCAATGTCGAAAGTATAGCGAAAGAATGAGAAGATTCAAAACGACCAACGAATAAAAATATGAAGAAGAACAGATGAGATAGAGAGAGACAGAGAAACAGAGAGAGAGAGACAGAAAGAAAGAAAGAGAGAGAGAGAGAGAGAGAGAGAGAGAGAGAGAACGTATATCTCTAATAGAAATTTTTGTTCCAATATTCAAGAAGAAAATATTCCAGAACGTGCTGGATAGTTCTCTTTCTCTTTTCCTCACCCTTTCTCAACCCTTGCCTCCCCTCTCTCTCTTTATTTTTTTTTCCATCGCATCGAAAAATGTCCAGCGGGCATTCTGGAAAACATTCTTCGCGGGATATTCGCCTCGGCAACGCAACGCGACCATAGAAATTTTCGTCTTTTTTCTTTTTTTTTTTAATTTTTCTATTTTTCTTTCTCTTCCTATCTTCTCTCTCTCTCTCTCTCTTTCCTTCTTTTTCTCATTTTCTTTTTCTTTCAAGGCTTGCCTACGTTTTTTACTCTTTCCCAAGAAGATACGCCTCGAATCAGAATCGTTTTTTTTCTCTCTTGCTTCTTTATCTCTTCTTCTTTTCTTTTCTTTTCTTTTTTTTTCTTATTTCTTTCGTTTTCCTTTTCTTCTTCTTTCTTCTCCTTGTTTCTTCTTCTTCTTTTCTTTTCGTTTTTCTCTCTTTTGTTTAATTATCGCAAACAGAGTCGAAGAAGAGATATCTAAATATCTATCTCCGTCGAAACATCGACTCGGTCAGAATTACTTCTCTTTAGGGAGAAAATCGTTCTCCATGTTTCGTTCTTTTTTTTTTTTTTTTTTCTTTTTTTCCTACATTTCGATACTTATCGAGTTAAGTAGAATCAAAAAATTGACCTCTTTTACGATCATACAAATCTCGCAATTAGTTGAGTGAAAGAAAAAAATTTTAAAACGAAAGAGCGATCTAACGAGAGAGAAAGAGGGTGAGAAGGACAGAGAGAGAGAGAGAGAGAGAGAGAGAGAGAGAGAAAGAGAGACGAAGAAGGAGAATGTAGCAGCTTGGTCGGATAAGAGGACAAACGTGTTGTATTTTTTGGATTTTGCGAACAGAGACAAAGATAGAATGTGTGAGAGAAACAAAGAGAGAGAAAGAGAGAGAGAGAGAGAGAGAGAAAATCTTCATTGCTATGCATATAATCCAACCATAGTTGCTATCTCTCTCTCCCTCTCTCCTACTCACCCCATTCACCCCACTAACCCGACTCACCCCGGCCTTTACTCTTCACGAGTCCTTAATTAACGCAAAGCCTGAATATTCATCCCATACCCACAGGATTCGACGATGACCATCGGCTTTTCTCAACGCAAATTGAAGCGCTTTTAACAAAGAATCAAAAGCCGGAAGGCATCACCAACGAAAGTACGGCCAATTGACTTTTCACCCGAGTGTTTGCACGATTTTAGATTTCATTGCTCCGAGCGATTTCGACGATTTCAATTTCTGTTAGAACGACGATATCATGTAAGGCAGTGTTTCTCAATTTTTGTTTCTTTTTTTTTCCTTTTTTTTTTAAGCTTCACGTACCCCCCTCCCCCTCCCCATCATTTTAATTCCCATGGATGCAAATACATCGTCTTCGTCTTTGGAAAATGTCGACGTAATTGTCTGGCGTATTTATTATTTTTGTCAATAGATGACATTGTAGTTGTATGGTATTAACGATGGGAAAAAACATATGTTATATGTGTATATATATATATATGTATAAATTAAATTTTGTATTCATAAACTATATATACAGGACAGTATCAACGGTTTGACCTATTATTTCTAGAAACGTAACGAGGGTATACCATCGAACAACTTTTTAATTTTTTTTTAATTCTTTTTTTCTTTTCATTTTTAGTTCACAGTTCACTCTTTTTCTTCCTCTCTTTTTCTCTCTATCTTTCTCTCTAAAAGTTTTTGTGTGCTCTCACTTTGAGAATCACTGATGTAAAGTGTATCGTAAATAATTGTCCCGTTGATATTTTTTTCCATGAAAATATGAGAATGAACCGTTGCACTCTTCGGCGTTCTTCTTTTTTGTTTTTTCTTTTGGTCTCTTTTTTCTTATTTTTATTCCTTTCTTTTTCTTTTTTTCTTTGAAAAAAATTTATCTTAAACGATTTCGAAAAGATTCGATATGTATTTAGGTCGGATAAGAGTATATGCGATTTGAAACTTCGAAAGATTTGTTTTCCATTGTAAAGCCAAGCCGTTCTAACTTTTCATAAGGAAAAACTTTCGTATTTTCTTCTATTTATCTTTCTTTTTAAGCAATGCGGCAGATTGAAGTGGTTTGCGTATACCAAAAGTAAGATTAATGCCAGTTTTCTTTCTTTCTTTCTTTTTTTTTTTACAAACATTTCTCTTTCTCTTTCTTTCTCTTTCTTATTCGTGATATATACATGATCTTAAATTTCAATTCTAACGAAAAGGACGATTAAGTAGCAAACAATGACAAATATATTCTTTCATATATTTCGCAATATTATTTGACTAATTCATTTTTCATCAACGACAAGTATAAAGCAAAATATTTTACTATAAAATAGAAATATTTTATTACCAAATAAAATATAAATAAAATTTATTTACAAGTAAAAATTATCAAATCTTATTATATCTATTAGCAATATTATAAATCGTAACAATTATCAGAGAGAGAGAGAGAGAGAGAGAGAGAGAGAGAGAGAGAGAGAGAGAGAGAAAGATAAAGACATAAAGACAGAGATAGCAACAGAAAGAGAAAAAGAGAAAGTGAGAGAGAAAGAGAGAGTCGTAATTAAATCTGTTAATAATTAAAAAAAAAAAATCGTGAAGGGAGTAAAAGAGAGTGGGCGATTTAAAAAGGAGAAAAAAGATATAGGGAAGAATGTAAAAAAGAGAAAAAGAAAAATGTTCGGAGTTTTTCTTCTAGGACGACATGTTAACATATACATATGTACGAATAGAAAACTCGCATTCGTTCGGTAGACTCTCTCGGCATTCATCTGGTAAAACAATAGTTTTGGGTCCGCACCTTTTCGTGCCTCTTTCCATCTACTGACTTTTCTTTTTCTCGTACTCTCATTCGTTCTAGTCTCTTTCTCTTTCTTTTTCTCTCTTCCTCTCTTTATTTCTCTCTCTCTCTCTCTCATTCTCTCTCTCTTTCGTTCTATTCTCGTCGTAGAGAAGAATCGTCTGAAAGAGGCAGCACCCGAATGCATTGTCTAATTGTATGGAAAATGCATCGTATATACGTCGTGAATTTCACAGGCAGACTCCTAATGGTGTTACATGGTATCTGCAGTAACGTAACGTTGTGGCTGCCTCAGTAAGTGAGACAGAGACGAAGAGATGAAGTGAGAAAGAAAGAGAGAGAGAGAGAGAGAGAGAGAGAGAATGTAAATTGAAGCAAGAACAGTGACCTATAATTTTTAAATTACAGATATACGAGTGATATCAAATGATATCTTGAGACACACACATATACATATATAAAAATATATATAGAATTAGAATTATAATAATATATATATATATTATAAGACTAAAAATATATAATATATGTATATATATTCTTTTTTATTCTTGATAATTGATTAATTAACGTTAATTAGATAGACGAATATATAAATATAATCAGAATTTTTCTTACTTATAAAATATGTATATATATATCGAATTTTTGTTTGTTCATTTTCGAACAAAATATACATGTACGTCGTGTCATTCAAGAAGCGAACGTCTTATCTGAGAGAGTACTCTTGCAACGGACGCGATGGCGATAACAAGGGGAACATGACGACGCAATTTTTCTTTATGAGCCGTGCACGCAAAGTACTTATGTAGAAAATAATGTCGGGATCGAGTTAGATGACTATGGAATTCATTATCTCGAGCTCCGTTCGTTCGTTCGTTCGTTCGTTCGTTCGTTTGTACGTCGTAGACTACTTCTCGTAGTTACCTAGAAAGAAATTTTATCGTTAATTAAATATTAATGTTAATTACTCATTATACGCATACCTTTGTTAGCTCTTTCTTTGGAATTGACGTATATAAACATAGTACGGTTTTCCTATTTCGTTTCCATATTTTATAATTATACGAAGATCACGCATATATAATTTCATAATATAATTTCATTCTTTTCTCCTTTCTTTTTTAATCATTTTTTAATCTTTTCTTTTCTTTCTTCTTTTTCCTGCGCAAAGCAAAAATTCTACACAGATATAATATGAACTTTTATACGATATTCATTAATCATACATATTGGCAAATATCACAAGATTCATTAATCATACATATTATTGGCAATATAAATCGTATTTCGATATCAATCGAGATATTAATTTCGCGATGGGATGCGACAAGAAAATTTGTAATATTCCGTCGGATTACGGTTCATCTTTTTTTTCTTTTCTTACCCTTTCTTTCTTTCTTTCTTTCTTTTTTTTTTTTTTTTTTAATAATAAATGGAACAAATACTAAGAGAGATCTTGTTTTTTCTTTTGCAGATTTCTACGCTAGTGTCGCACAGAGAACGGCCGCTATGTTCGGACCGGAGTCTTCGTGCTGTGGCGAGGGTTGGACAGGCGGTAAATTTGGCGGTCGAAAGGTTCGTCACCGTTGGCGAGACAATCGCCGACGACAATCCCGAGATCAAGCAGGACATGTACGAGGCTTGCAAAGAGGCTCGAGTCGCTGGTAAGTTTGAATGGAAGAAGAAAAAAAATAAAACGAGGAAGAAATATAGAAAAAAAAAAAAAAAAAAAAAAAAAAAAAAAAAAAAAACGAACGGAATAAAACAAAAAAAAAAAACAGGACACGAAACTTCAGTTCGTCGAAATTATATAAAGGCTAACGTTTATTTATTTATTTATTTATTTATAATATTTTATACGCATCATCTTTACGGAACATCTTCTTGAATGTATTACAAAAGAAATCAAAAGAATTTTTTAGAATGGTGCTCGTCGACCGAGCTGGAAAATTAGTTCTCAGACTCTCAAAAGGCGTTCTCTCGTATACAATAAAATCACAATATACGCGATTTCGTTAGAAAAATAGAAAGAAGAGAGAGAAAGAGAGAGAGAGACAGAGAGAGAGAGAGAGAGGAAGGAAAGAGAAGAGCCTTCCGCGTTTGTCGCGTTCAGTTCTTTCATATTTTCTTTTCTTTCTTTTCCTATCTCTTTTATTTCTTTTTTCTTTTTATTCCACGGATATAGAGAGTCTGCATAACGCGGGAAAATAAAGCATCGAAGAAAGAGGGTTGACGATGGGTTGGAATAGAATATGTCGGAATAGAAAAAATGATAAAAGAAATGAGAAAAAAAGAAAAGAAGAAGAAGAAGAAGACGAGGAAACGATTGAAGGTAGTTCGGTGCAAACATATGCATTATATATATATATATATATATATATATATATATATATATATATATATATATATATATATACACATAGATATATACGTGTGTATATAAAGAACGATTTAAAAAAAAAGAAAAGAAAAAAATAGAAAAAAACTTTCGAGGCGATTCAAAGGGATGTTTGTCACTGAATATATATATATTTTTCTGTCATACGAAGTTGAAAAAGTATATTGTCGAAAGAAGCATTGATATCTTCTCATCTTCTCTCTCTCTCTCTCTCTCTCTCTCTCTCTCTTTTCTTCTTTCTTTCTTTCTTTCTTTCTTTTCGTCTTTTCTCACGCCATCGAAAAATAAAAAAAGAAAAAGTAGAGAAAGTAGTAGTAGTAGTAGAAGAAGTAAAAGTAGAAAAAGTGGAAGAACAAGACGAAGAACAAGTCTTTGTGCTTTTAAGAAGTTTACTAAAACGCATTTTGCAACTTTGTGCGAAACTACTCGAGAAAGTTGAAGGACAGAGCCAATAAGCCTTCGATAGGTTCGGAGGGAGAATATTCGGAAAGTGCATCTTAACGTCCTTTGGGTCATTGAAGGTTCCTTTAAGTTAAGGTCTTCTAGTTAAGGGGTAGAGAAAAAAAATTAAAAGAGACTAATTTCATTTCGTGTTCAATGAAATTTTCTCTTCGTCCTTCTCTCTCTCTCTCTCTCTCTCTCTCTCTATTCCTTTCTCTCGTTCTTTTTTTCTCTTCCCTTCTTTTTTCTTATTCGTTATTTTGGAATTAATTTATAAAAACGAATTTTTCAATTATCTTCGATTTAACCGCGTTACGTTTACATTTGACAGCATACATTATTCGTAGTCTTTTTCTTTTTTTTTCTTTTCTTTTTTTTTTCAATCAAATCTCTTCTAACAGAAAGATATAGAAAAGGAAAAAAAATATATATATATATACCTAATACGTCTATAGTAAATAGACGAATGTACAGAAATTACGAAAGATGATCTCTCTCTCTCTCTCTCTCTCTCTCTCTCTCTCTCTCTCTCTCTCTCTCTCTCTCTCTCTCTCTCTCTCTCTCTCTCTCTCTCTCTCTCTGTGTGAAATCAGAATTTAGGTTGGGTAATCTAATTTACAATGCGCCGTTTATCTTCCTTTGAAATCGACGGAAAATCCACCGAGCCTTGCTCGTTTGTATGTGTGCGTTCGCCCACTGAGGGAGATTCGTCCCTTGTCTCTTACTATCTTCCTCTCTCTCTCTCTCTCTTTCTCTCTCTTTCTCTCTGTCTCTCGTTTTCTCGATAAGCAGAGAAGCCACCCTCTCCCTATCGAAACGTGTATCCTCGAATATCTGCATTGCCACGTTTAAGAACTTCGATTTTTTCTTTCTCATCTTATTCCACTCGAAAAGAAGAAGACATACATACATACATATATACATACATACATATATACATACATACATATATACATATATACATATATACATATATACATATATACATATATACATATATACATATATACATATATACATATATCCATATATGTATATATACATACGTACTTACGTACGTTCGTACTTAGGTATGTATCTACCCGAATGGGAATGATAAAGAAAAAGAAAAAGAAAAAAAAAGAAACTAATGTGAATTTTCATCGCGATAAATGTCCTTACCTTCTTATAATTCTCTTTTCCCATTCAGAACGAGTTTTATCTTACCCTTGAGTGTCCTCTTTTTTAATAGCAAACGATCGTTTAAGTTCGCCTTTCCTGCATTTAATCGAGCCTTGTATATCTGACGGAATACTAAGGGCAAGGGAAAAAGAAAAAGAGAGACAGAGACAGAGAGACAGAGAGAGAGAGAGAGAGAGAGAGAGAGAGAGAGAAAGAGAAAGAGAGACAAAGAAAAAAAGAAAGAAAGATAAAGAATAAGAAATGTAGAGAGAAAGAGTTGTGTTTTTCCTTTTCTTTTTCTTCTTTCTCCTCCACCTCCTTCACTTTTTCTTCTTCTTCTTCTACTTTTTCATCTTCTTCATTTACTGGACAGTCCATGTGAAAGAAAAGTTGAACGTGATCTCCGAAGGGGATAAAATCTAAGAGAAAGCCGTGTCGGTCTAAGCTACAACGTTTCTTAACTCGTCGCAATATATATTTTTGGCAAACGATCGCATTTTTCTTCCTTTCTTCGTCTTCTATCTTTCTTTCTATCTCTCTTTCTATTTCTCTCTCTCTCTCTCTCTCTCTCTCTCTCTCTTATATTTCTTTCATTTATTTCTTTTGCTCCTTAAAATGGCATCGTTTCAAACGCTTAACGTTAGGGGACGGGGACGTGGATGATGCGGGAGGTGGAGTAAAGAGAAAGGTAGTAGGGGGAGGGTTAAGTGTTGCGGTATAAACTCCATAGAAAGAAAATAAGAATAGAAATGCATCGTCGATTAAATAAGCGTGAAAATATTGAGAACGATGAAATAAGAGGACTCTTTACGGTGCGAGTTAAATCGAAATTAATTGCGATTCTGAAATATATTTATGTCTCGATTCTTTTCTATACATACATATACATACAAACATATATATATATATACATATACATATCATACATATATATATATATATATATATATATATATATATATACATCTCCTTTTCTGTTTTCGTCGTTATTATCAATCTACATCTACGATGAGAATTTATCTCTCACTCGAGATCGGAATCCTCGAGCATACAGCGAAGGAGAGACGAGGAGGATGAAAAAAACGATGAAGAAGCTTTTTCTCCTCCTTCTCCTCCTCCTCTTCCTCCTCCTTCTCCTCTTCCTCTTCCTCTTTCTCTTCTTCCTCCTTCTATTTTCTTTCTCCTTTTAACAGCTACCTTACCCTCGTTTCTTTTCTCTTTCTTTCTTTCACTAGCTTACTGTCTATATTTCTCTCTCTCTCTCTCTCTCTCTCTCTTTCTCTTTCTCTCTTTCTCTCTCTTTTTCTGCGAGAGCTGTGTCATCGTCCACCAACGAAGAAATGCATCGACCAAACCGTCGAAGTGTAATTTCTTCGGCACAGTCTGTGTGTACCCTCTCGATCGAGAGAGAGTACTCGACTATTTTTATCCCACCGGTCTACCTTTTAAGATCAGGTCAAGTCAACGTGCAAAACATTTATTAACCCCAAAGCTTTTTCTGAGGAACTACGATATGCGTATATATGTGTGTATGTGAGTGTTAGAGTCGATCGTTATGCATATATATATATATATATATATATATATATATATATATATATATATATATATATGCATACATATATATTCTAGTCACACCCGAATTTCAAGGATATTGGTACGTGAAAATTCGTGCCTTCTATGAGAAAAAAAGAAAAAAAAAACAGGAGAGAGAGAGAGAGAGAGAGAGAGAGAGAGAGAGAGAGAAATTCGTGATATTTTAATGAAAAGAGAATTTATCGTAGAGAATGATTAATTTATTAATTTTGGAAATATATAATATATATAAATCGATTTGATAAATCATTAATATTACGATCCATTTTGGTTTGATCGCATATTTATAAATTTATTAATTATAACAATTTAATTTATATATATATATATATATTATTAGGGAAGCGAAGGAATGGTATGTACTTACGTGCATACATATATATGTATTTCTGTGTGTATGTGGCATGGAATTTCAATGTACGAATCATCTCAGTCGGCTAATTGAAATAATCATGAAAGAATGTGAACGACGCGGTTGAGCGCATTGAGCATTGAGCCAATATATGTGTCGAATATTAAATATATTCTAGCATTAGTATATATATATATATATATATATATATGCATAGCGAATATTAAATAGCCCATATATATATAACACAGTGCATTCGCAATAAACCGATTATCCCGAGGACGTATCGATTAATTCGTGATTAGAACCAGTGAATAAATTTTTCTAGAAGGCAGAGAAAACATTTTACTACTCATTGTATTATTAGAAATTTTATTTGGTTAACATTTAGTTGGGTACATATATATTGGAATTTTTTATAATTTCTGATTATTATCGATAATTCGCGTATATTATCGATTATTTTTATCATCACGTTTTTTATCGAATATATATATATATATATATATATATATATATATATACATACTTATTATTTAGAAATTGAAATAATTATTTAAATAAAAACGATTAAATCTGAATCGCATAGGTATCACAAAGAGATAAATATTTGTCGTGTGAAATAGAAATGAAATAAGTTTCTAATCGATTTTTCTATTATATTTAGAAAGGTATAAAACTATAGTGTCGCGAGTGCGCAAAGTTAACGGCTTAATGACGATCGTTAACAATGGTGGAACGCTAGTGGGGAAAGGAAATTATTGATTATGCGACTCGTGGTTAGAGAGGGAACACATTCTCTTTCTTTCTCTGTCTCTCTCTCTCTCTCTCTCTCTTTCTCTCTCTTTCTGTCTGTCTGTCCGTCTCTTTTTCTTTGGTTAGGAGTCTCATTCATTTCATCTGTCGTTGGAAAAGGGCGTAAAAGTAGAAAGACCAAGAGAGACATTTCTATAATTTTTTTTTCTACGTTTAACGCGGTCAAGGTGTTCGCATACTTGCACTTGATGGTACATAGGTACTTCGATCTGCATAAAGAGTCACAGGTAAGGTTTCTCTATCAAGGCAACTGAGTTGATTACGTTTGTCGCTGATATTGTTTGCTGGTAACGTAACGTATACATACATACATAAATACATATATATATTCTTATTATATATATATATATATATATAGACTTTTCCATGTTCTTTATACTCGTTTAAAAGACGCGTTCGAGTTATTTGACAAAATTTAATTATCATGTATTTTTTCCTCTCTCCTTTTCTTTTTCTTTTATCCTTTTACCCTCATCACATATATGATCGAATTTATTTAATAAATAACACGTCTTTAGTATCGTAACTAATAGAGAAGATGGTTAAATGAGTTGGTGTATCTCTCGTTAGCTCGTTTAGACGTCATCTTTCATCTCTGACTCGAACTCTATCGGATCCATCTATGTATTGGATTCTTTATGGAAGCCTTTGATAAAGGCTTCCGTCTTGAGTAATGACTCGGAAGACCCTTTTCCCCATTGAAGCATGGTGAATGGTTTGGATATATACTGATATATATACTTCGGAATAAAAGAAGTGTATCGATACGACGATATCTACTCTGACAGTCCTCGTCTTGTCTTCATCTTTTATCATCAACCTTAACACCAACTTAATCAAGTTTTATCCTATCTTATTTTTTCTTTTCATTAAGATGATCTCGAACGAATGGGATCTATCGAAAATGTTTGTGCCGTTTATCCTCCGATATATACGAATGGTTTTACGCTTGGAAGGTGAGAAAAGAATAAAAAAAAAAAAAAAAAGGAAAAAAGGAACAGAAGAAGATGATTATTTCCAATAACGAGTAAAAGAAGTTAGTATAGATCCGAAAACACGAGGGGAGAATAAAAATTACATTAATTCCGATAAACGATCGACAGGATGGAAACTCTTGATGTATTCTTTAAAAAGGACTCGGCGAGACATTATCTTCGTAAGTAGGCTACCGAAGAAAGAGAGAGAGAGAGAGAGAGAGAGAGAGAGAGAGAGAGAGAGAGAGAGAGAGAGATGTACTTGTTACCAAGTCCTTTTTTATTTTTCTTCTCTTTGTCGATACATCGATCGTTGCCTTGAAAATCCGTCAAAACTTTTACGAAGAAAGAAGCGTTGTGAAAGGCTAAAGGAAAAGAAAGAGAAAGAGAATGAGAGAAAGTTAGGGAGTTAGAGAGAGACAAAGAAAACATGGAGTCGGTTGACAAGATAAAAGATTATTAAGGCCATCGTATAGAAATATTATTTTACAAAACTCCAAGGAATAGCTTGAAATTCTTTTCACGAGTTGAAAAGGATTAAATTCGTTTAAAAGAAAAAGAAAAAAAAAAAGAAAAGAAAAGAAAACAGGAAAGAATATCTAAACGATGATCGTTCATTCGTTCTTTGTGAAAAAAAAAAAAAAAAAAAAAAAAAAAACAAATTAGATTTTTCTTACGATTCTCTTTCTCTCTTTTTTTTTTCGATCCTCTTTACGAATGTTATTCTTTCCGTTCGAAGATACATTATTGTTGTTTTATTATATTTTTTGTTCTTTTTTTTTTTTATTATTCTCTTTTTTTTTTTTTTAATTATGATTTCTCTTTCGTTCGTATGACTTTTAGCAGTGTGGCGCGCGCGTTCAAAGCTTCACCGTAATTGGCAAATGCTCGACGTGCTTCGCTTGGCTTGCTCAGAGAGTAGCCCACAAATTGGCACTTCGTCGGCTAAACGTCTAATTACAAGCGTACAACGTACTCTTGATTACGCGAATTATCATTCGTGCGGGTTTTAAAGTCTCGTAAAATTCAGTCTTACTCCGAGCGTAACTGTGGAAATCAACGACATCATTTTTTATCGGGGGAGAAAGAGAGAAAGAATATTCGTTTTACGAATTCGATGAAAGAAGAAAAGAGAGAGAGAGAGAGAGAGATAGAGAGAGGAAGATATATAGGATACTCACGTTCATATAATTCATTTTTCTTTTTTTTTTATCCATAGAAATCTCTCTCTCTCTTTGCAAGAAATAAAAAAAGAGATAGGGATAGAAAGAGAAAGAGGGAGTAAACAGAACGAAGAGAATGTTTTACATTTTATTCGTACGTGAATTCGCGACAGTTATATAGAAAATAAATTGAAAGGTATATGAGAGAGAGAGAGAGAGAGAGAGAGAGAGAGAGAGAGAGACGAAGAAAAGAAAAGTATTTCATATGTTTAATATAAATCTCGAAATAAATTCAAACGACTCGGATAGAATTTATTTCGAATAATTATGAAAATAATTAATTTGATAAATTGTGGATATAAAATGAGAACTGTATAAACATTATCGGGTAATTTAGTCGAATGAATGTCAATGATATAAATGGAGTAAAGTTAATTCGACCGATGATTCAGGTATTAATAGTTGTAAATTGGATTTCTCATCGTTGCTCTGTTTCATATCAACCTCTCAGTAATTATCTAAATACACATAAGCCAGATTGATCAACTCGCTTAAATATAACAGAAATATGTATTTATAAACAGAGAGAGAAAGAGAGAGAGAGAGAGAGAGAGGGATTATAATTATTATTCGATGATAATCCTTTATCAATCCTCACGTACGATCAAATACGATGATTAATAATATCTATCAATCGATGACTCGTAAGAATTACAATTCGTTTTTTAAACAAGATTCTTCAATAAATTCTATCGAAGAAAATTAGAAATTCCTAGATCACGAATCGATTAACATTAAAATGATTGATGTGTTTTAGGATCAGCGATAGAAAAATTATGCGAGTGTGCTATGGAAGACAGTTTGGCAGATCGAGGCTCGGTTGTCAGAGCAGCGAGATGCCTTTTGGGTTCGGTTACGAGAGTCCTTCTTTTGGCGGACATAGTAGTGGTGAAACAATTGCTTTTAGCGAAGGACAAGGTAGCCCGTAGCCTTGGTCGCCTTGAGAGCGTTTCGAACTTTACGGAATTCGTTAAAGCGTTTAGCCAATTCGGTGCGGAAATGGTGGAATTGGCTCACCTCACCGGTGATCGTCAGGTATGTATATATATATTTTATTTCGTTTTTTCTTTTTCTTCTCTTTGTTGTTCTTCTGTCTATTTTTTTTTTTTTTGTACTTTTAATCGATACCGATCGTGTCTTAATTCCATCGACCTTCCTACTTTCGTTATACCTCCGGATCATCTCCGACGACGCCGAGAAATATTTTTATAAGATGCTCTTGATGCTTCCTCGACATCTCAATTATTTCTGCATTATTTCTCCTCGAAACGATCGAGACATATTTTTAATCGTTTGAATATCGTTAGTTTATTTGGTGATGAATAATGAATTGGTTTGTAATTTTATTTGTTTCTTAATTATTATAAATGAATTTTATTTGAATTTGTTTATTTGTTTATATATGTAATATAAAGTATCCAATCGTGTTAATAAAGAGAATATATATATATATATATATATATATATATATATAATGGGGAATTAAGAAATTTTTTCATTGAACGAACGATTATTAATTGTCTCATTATTAAAACATAATTTTTCATGTGTCGTTTGACATACGAAAAAATATTTGAAAATATTTCAAGAAAATATTTTCAAGATATGTCTCATTCATTTTTATCTACATTTGTATTATATTTACAATCGATCTTTTCTTTTTTTTTTTTTTTCTTTCCCTCTTCGATCATAGTTACTTGATTTAAAATAAATTGATCCGTTCTTATTATTAATTTTTTCTCGCGATTAATTCGTAGAACGATCTGAAGGACGAGAGACGAAGGGCACAAATGGCCGCTGCCCGACAAGTTTTAGAGAGAAGCACGATGATGCTACTCACATCTAGCAAAACGTGCCTGAGACATCCGGAATGTCCCTCGGCAAGGGAGAATAGGGACACAGTTTTCTGTCAAATGAGAAGAGCGATGGATCTAATACATTACGTGGTCAAGGATGGTGTCCTCGATTGTAGCGAATCTCAATCTTACCCCAACTCTCAAGTAAGAAAATTTCATCTACGTGATATTTTCCATATATAGATATATATTTATACACATAACAAATTTAATAATAATTTAATAAAGAACAAATATAATTAAGAATTAATTCTTAATTATAATTAAAAATTATAACAATAGTTATAAATTAATAATTGTAATAATAAAAATTATAAAAAAAGAATTATAAATTACTAGACAATAGTAATGATAGTAATTAGAAATATTCATAAGAATATTAACAACGATAAAAATTAAATAGAGAAAAAAAGAGAGAGCTTGTTCTAAACAACGTCGTTCCTAATATCACTTAACATCATCATCATCATTTTCATTTATAATCGAGTAGACCTACTACTTTTTTATTAACAAAAATAATTTCTAATAAGAAACAAATGTTTTAATCTCCCCATAGATATGCACAGATATATCTACATGCGTATATTAGAACTGATATCGCCAAAATGATTGTTCATCGAGTGTTATATAAATAATACATCTCGAATCTATAAAGACAATCCATGGCTCCTTAGAAAAATAAGGCTTATGTAATGTGAATTTATGAAATGTGTGTTATCACTTTTCTCGTTAGTCACGATCGGGAAAACGATCGTTAGTTTTTCTTTTACGTATAAAGCTTAGCCAAAAGAAGTTCGACCTTTTGAAATTCTTCGGTCATGATGGCGCCGAAACTCCGACATAATTTCTTTTTCTCTCTCTTTTTCTTTTTCTCTGTTACATATACACACATTCTTTTTCTTTCTTATTCTTAAAAACAATGTATACATAATATATACGTATGTATATGGGTATATAAGAAAAATATAATGATCGATTCGGAAACGAAGAAAGGCGCTTTTATATAAGCGATAAAGATGACGCATCGTAAAAGAGGGAACAAAATGGTAGTTGCAAATAAATAATATATATATATATATATATACACATATGTATATATATTTTTCTCTTCTATATGATTTCATGCCAAACAATAAGAAAAGGGCAATAGGTACGGCTATAGCTAAAAGCAAACGTGTTTGCGTTTTCTATCGTTTAGTTTCTACTTACATGTCGTGTTTCTCTTCCTCCATATTCAAATATCGTACCCTTGTATTTATTATAGGAAACAAGTAGTGACTCGGCCGTCGGCCAACTTTCTTTAAGCTGTTAAACAATTCACTAGCTATTTTAGGATCGTTGTTCGACACATAGCCGGGTACTTTATATATATGTAGATACACAAGTTTATCACTATGCAGCACATTTAAAGTCTTAAACTTTCGACATTCGCTAAGTTGTCTATCTCTCTCTCTCTCTTTCCCTTTATCGTCGATATTATACGAAACTACATAACTACGAACGTTTTCGATGTTTTTATCTATCTATCCATCCATCCATCCATCCATCCATCCATCTATCCATCCATCTATCTATCTATCTATCTTTCTCATTTTCATGCATTATCTTCGAGTGGAACATTAAGATATTTCAATATTATTATTGAAAAGATACGAATGTGATGTATCTACGGAGATACATAAATATCTACATAGTTATCATATATTAAATATTAAATCATTTTTCATATATTTACATATACTGAATATAATTACTACATATTATATATTAAATCGAAACATTTCGATTTAACCATGACCGATTTATTATATTTATCATAGAAGTAATTTATCTATTAATTTTTTAATTATCTAACGAAACGGATATCTGGACACACACACATATTGATCGATATATATATCGTGACTCGCAGAATCCACAGCAAGAGGATTGGGACAGTAGTACCGTGTGCTCAGCATTGAAACATTTCGAGAGGCTCGTAGAGACGACGAGGATGACTCTATTGGGACAAGGCTGTCGCGAAACACTGACATCAGCCCTTGATACCGTCGTTGAGAGAACGCAGGACTTCACCGATAGCGCTTACACGAGTCACGAGCATCGAGAGAATATCCTTCTGCTTTGCGATCGAGCGAAACTCGAGCTGAATACTCTCTTGCGGATCGGTAACAGTATGGTAAGGCTCTTTTTCTGTCTCTTTTTAAAATCGGATCTGTCGATCGCGCGTAACGAAGCAGAATGCAACGGTACGGAACGGAACGGAACGGAACGGAGGGCAACGGGTTCATTTAAAATTTTTTATTAACTCCAATCGTCGAAGTTGGATCGAATGAGAAAGAATTTTGCGAATCTCTTTCTCGTCGTTCTTTCGTGTTTTTTTTTCTTTTTTCCTTTTTTTCTCTCCTCGGCCGGCTACTCTTTCTCTTTCTTTCTCTTGTTTCTCTTTTTTAGTTTCTTTTTTTCTTTTTTTTCTTTTTCGTATAATTTTCGTTCTTTCTTTTTTCATTTCTTCTAGAGAAATACTCGTTCTACCTTCGAGCGATAATTACTTTTTCAATTAATTTATCTACGTGTATGTGTACGCGCGATAAAAAAAAAAAAGAGACAAAAAAGCGGATTGACAATTTCTCCATTTCTCTCTTTCTCTCACTTTCTCTCTCTGTCTATTCATCTCTCTCTTTCTCTATGTCTCTCTCTCTCTCTCTCTTTCTCTTCTTGCTTCATTAATTTCTTTTCTTTTCTTTTCTTTCCTTTTCTTTTTTTTCTTTTTTTTTTCTTTCTCTTTCTATCATAAGAACTTCGAAGGAGGCGGATGTTCACCAAGCTCGGAGATGGAACAAGCAGTATTGGGAGTTCTTCGTGCTACTCGTGACCTTCGTCAGCAGCTTACGACGACGACGATGGAACAAGCCGGTGACCTTGGACAGGTGACCAAAGCCGGTCAGGAATTAGTCTCGACAATTAGGAACCTCGCTTTGGCTAACGAAATCGACCGACTTCAAGAGAGCAGCGACAGGTTTCACGAGTACATCGAACATATTCTCGAAGTACGTGTAGAGCTTCTAACATCTTCTTAAAATCGATTTGAAACGCCTTTATCCTCAAAGCGTGACTTGACCCTTACCAGCTGGCACAAGTGTTTGTTCGTGTCTAACCTTTCGACGTGACGATCTGGATAAAACTTGGCAGGATTTTAAACGAACGTTTTCTTTTCTCGTATTGATATGTATTCCTTGAAACGCGAATATATTCTTCGAAGTACGAACCACGAATATTTATTACTATTATTATTATTCTTTGAATAGATATCGATATTGTTTCTATCGATACTGTATAGAGAAAAAAAAACAAAAAGGAAAAGATAAAAAGAATATAAAATATTTCCTTTTCCTATCTTTTCTTTTTCTTTTCTGAATCATTTCGATAACGTTGAAGAAATATAGGCACGATTTCGATTATTTTTTAAAGTCAATCCCGTAATAATACATTTCTAATTTTGCGTCTTATTTCGTTAATGATCGATGCGACGTTAAAAAATAGAATGAATAATTAAATAACGAACAAACGAAACTTATGTATATATATATATATTTTTTTCTTTTTGTCTGAATCGATTTCAATTACAACGATCTGTTTAATCGCATATTTAATTATGTTTAATTAAAAACATAGGTATGCAAACTCTTGAGACACGTTGCACTTTCGGAGTCCCTACAAGTTTCCGCAAAGTTCACCGAAATCAACCTAAGAATTTACGGGCCTCAAGTGGTGACAGCTGCGCACACGTTAGCTAGGCATCCTACTAGTAAAATTGCTAAAGAAAATTTAGAAGGTATCGATCTTCCGTCATTTCTTCGTTATATCTATGGCGACTGACATAAATACATAATATATATATATATATATATATATATATATATATATGAAGGATCGTTTAATTAATTATAAATTAATATGTTCTCAGTTTTCGCTGATATGTGGCAATGGTTGATGACCGACGTGACGACAGTAGCGAAAGATGTTTTGGAGTTGAGTCAGAATCGACCGGAAAAGCAGGTGTACATGTCCTTGCCACGGCCAGGTGTAAGTAACCATTTTTAAAATCTCTTTTTTCTGTTTTTTTTTTTCGCGTTTTCTTTTCTTCTTTTCTTTTTGCGACTCGTTTGTATCGATAAAAAACAATTACCTGTACATATACATATATATCACAACATATTCAAGAAATATCTACAAGTTTTCATTTCATATTCAAACAGATGTAGGTGTGTTTTTGAAATATAAATTTTCATATATACGTATATGTAGAGATAATTAAAAGCTTTTCACAAAAAAAAAAAAGAAGAAAAGTAATAACGACAATAGTAATAATAATAATAATAATAATAATAATATCGAAAGACGCGACGCGTTCAGAAGTTTGAGGCAAATAATTGCAATAAAAAAAAAAGAAGAATCTTGTAAGAAAAATAAAAATAAAAATACAGAGGACGAAAAATGTATCGTTTTCGAGGATCGAATAATGATCGGATTAATTCGAATCGACAGAAACATGGTACGACGAGCAAGCCATTGAAACCAGTAAGATTGGACAGCGAGGAACAAGCAAAGATAGCGAAGGCTGGCCTTGAGATGAAGCTGATCACATCGGAGATGGACGCTGAGACGGAAAAATGGCAAGAGAGTGGTAGCGCATTAGAGGAGAACAACGACATCGTGAAACGTGCGAAGAATATGTCGTCGATGGCTTTTTCGATGTATCAGTTTACAAGGGGAGAGGGAGCCCTTAAAACGACACAGGATCTTTTCACGCAAGCTGAGTATTTTGCGGAGGAGGCGAATAGATTGTACAAGGTTGTGAGACAATTTAGTTATCAGGTACGTTTGCAGATTCATTATCAGATTCGATCGAAATATACATCGATCTACGTATACAAATATATATATATATATATATATATATATATATATATATATACATATATATATAATTACACGTATCTTCTTTCGATACTGACTGACGTTTCAACTTGTTTCCCTTGATACGTGTGTGCGTCTTTGCGTGCGTGGGTGCGTGCATGTGTATTAATTATATCGCAGCGTGTATTAATTATATATATATATATATATATAATGTATGTATATCTATATATACATGCATATATATATTGTATATATGGATATATGCGTTCTTATATAACATCCTTTCTCAATTTAAATCGAGTATGCGTGGCTTGTATGCGTGCCCGCGCGCGTTGTATTAACACCTGCCACCACCCCCTTGTTTAACAACTACCCCCACCTCTAATCTACCCTAAACTTGTTCGATCATTCTTTTTACCATTCTTTATTACGGATTCAGTATTTGACTTGATTCCGAATTGTTCGATATCCTCGCTATACCTATATACATATATATATATATACCTACATATATTTATTATCTATTAATTATTATTATGATAATGATGATGATGATGATTATTATTATTATTGTTATTATTGTTATTATTTCTATTATTATTATTATTATTATTATTATTATTATTTCGAAAAAATCTCTTTTACTTACACTTTACGCTATTGAGTTTCATTTTCTCGTAATCGCAATTATCTCGAAGCCACTTTGAATCAAACTCGAAAGTGTATCTGCTTATCTGGTTTTTCATCTCTAATTCGATCTTTCCTTTCATTTTCTTATTTCTTTTCTTTCTTTTTCTATTTTCTTTCTTTATTTCTTTCTTTCTTCTTTTCTTTCTTTCTCGTCTTTTTTTTGCTAACATAGAGAATTTATCGTCCATAAAAAAAAAGAAAGCAAACAAATGAAAAAAAAAAAAAATGAAGAGAAGTTTAGGGTACAAGGATTCGAAGTGACTTCGATACGAGTTTATTAGCATTAGGTATGTTTGAATTAATACGTTTGCTGCCCTTACGAATTCTCCTAGCTAGGCCAAGTATTAATAGTTCACCCGGTACCATTTTGATCTATCTCTACCTTTCTATCTTTCTTTCTTTCTTTCTATCTATCTATCTATCTATCTATCTATCTATCTATCTATCTATCTATCTATCTATCTTTCTACCTATCTATCTATCTATTTTTATATTTCTTCTATCTTTCTTCTATCTTTCTTCTATCTTTCTTCTATCGCTCTTCTTAAAAAGATATTTACGAGAACGAACCTTTGTAAAATGTTTTGTATTATAAGACCCTTTTTTTATAACTCCCCCTTCGTACTTGAATGCCATCCATCCAGGTAAATTTTTCTCTCTTTACTTTAGACCCTCGTTGGGGGCTAATAGTTATCAGAACACGTTCGCCTCTGTACAGATCATTTTCATTCGCCTTCGTGCATAGAACGCTAATAAGTTAATTGCGATTTCATTATTATACCAATGTTGTTGGGTGTTGTTCTATTTACATTAAATCGACACACGTGCATTCATAACAGAAAAGAATTAAAAAGAAAAAAAAATATGAAAAAAAGAAGGGAAGACAAAAAAGAAAGAAAAAAGAAAAAAACACACAAAGATACACAGACACACACAGGTGCATATGCAAACACGAATTATTCTTGTCATGCCAACGTATGTACATATCTACGTATTACGTCTGTAGGAGTTGGATGATTCTTTTTTCCACCCCTTTTTTCTGTCTCTCTCTCTCTCTCTTTCTTTCTTTCTTTCTTTTTTTCTTTCTCTCTCTCTCTCTCTCTTTTTTTCTTTTCTTTACTTTCTTCTTCTTAAAAAAATTATCGTCTAACTATTCGAAAATAATTTTGAATGGTATAGAGAATCTCTCCTATCCTATTATATATATACACATATATATGTATATATTTTGTTTTTTCTTTCTTCTTTTTGAGTTTACAAAAAGACTGACGTTATGTCCAATCGCAAAACTCGTCTCAAACTTATCAATAAAGGAAAGAAAGGAAATAGAAAAGAAAAAGAAAAAAAAAAAGAATTATTTTGAAAAAAGATCGAGCACCGTTATCGAATGGAACGATTGGATTTCTTTTTTTTTTTTTTTTTCTTCAATCGATCGTGCGAAGAAGATTAACGATAATTTTTGAATTTTATTTTTCTTTTTTTCTTTATTTTACGATACGTATTTAATTCTTCTTTTATGGTGCACAGACGACGACGACAGCTATTCTCGAACGAAATTTGTTTTTCATATTACCATATCTAACATGGACACGTTACCATGATTATGATTTTTTTTTTTTTTTTGGTAAATTAACTTTATGTACATACATTTATCTATCACTTTTTGTGTACGATTAGTAAGGTGTGTTTTAGATGCTACGGGAATGCTTCCGTCTCTGGACGACGTCTATGTGCATTGTGGTCCCCCTCCCTCCACTATCTGGGGCATGAGTATTATGTCTCAAAATTTTTGCCAGCTTCCGAAAATTCGATAAATTGACCCTTCTGAATTTTCTATCTCTATTTTTTTTCCTTTTTTTTTTCTAATCTATTTACTTGTTTCTCCAAGCGATATGCGGACGAGATCAGACTTTGTTTTTTTTCTATTTTCCTTTTTTAGAAAGTCTCATCTTTACAAAATTTTTTTTGTACACAATATATATATATAAAGTAGACGTATCTCTTAATTGTATCTGTTATTAGACGATTAGAGATTTAAAAGAACTGTTCTCGTCTGCATGAACACGCTCAAGGATGAATGATGATTCATAGTAAAATAATCAGAACGGTAATGTCAGGTTATTGCAAAAGAAAATTAAAAATATATAAATAAAATCATTTCGTATATAATTTCTCTCTCTCTCTCTCTATATATATATATATATATATATATATATATATGTACACACATATATTATTTGTATATAATCGAGAAGCTTGCAAAAATAACAAGGTCTGTACTAATTCACTGTCATTCACACATATTCATTCTAATATATTCTTCTTTTCTTTCGAACAATTTTTAATAGTTTTACGTTTAAAGTTGTGCATTGTGTTCCATTAGGACAGATAGATGACACGATCATTTCTTTCACATCTTAGCTGCATATCTATAAATATATATATCTAAACATATCTATATATCTATGTTGTATATATGTTATAGTTAAATCGCGAAGAAGAAAAAAAAAGAATAGGAAAATAATAAATAATTTTCATAGGCGTAAATGATAGAACAAATTGTTTCGATGCAATTATTTTTTTCCAACCTTGAATTACTTAATCTGAATTTTAATATTGTTATTATGCCTTTACGTACAAACTATAACGTATATACATATACATACATATTGATATATAATTCGTATCACGAAAATAAATATATTATATCGATAGTCTTTATTAACAACGAATTAAGAAAATATAGAATCAAGCGTTGCTTGAAAAATATTCGAGGAGTATAGCGCTATATAAATATATAATTTACATTCACGTAGAGCAAACGCGTTGACAGTTTTCAATGATCGTTAGAAAACAATTAATCGCTAGATATATAATAAAAAAGAAGAAAGTTAAAGAAAGCACGATGAGTAAATAAATAATTTCGATCCAAAAGATACATCGATCGAGGGAGTCACAAAGATTTGATGGCAGGGGAAAAAAATAAAATAAAAAAAAAAAAAGAAAAAAGAAAAGAAAGATAAAGGTTCAAAAATCGTTTCGTTATCGATCGATATCTATAGTAATGTTTAATTAATGTTTTTTATTTATCGAATAAATAAATAAGTAAATAAAGAAATATATATATATATACATATATTTATTAATCGAAATAAATCGTATAATTATTTCGTTCGATCGTCGAAAATTGGAATCGTCGAATGCGTTTGCTTTGCGAGAGTAAATTAGACATAAATTTTTACACGAGGTTGCATGGGCGCAGGTACCGGGTGGACCGCACAAGAAAGAACTATTAGAAAATCTGGATCGAGTGCCAACGTATGTGCAGCAGTTGCAATTCACCGTGAAGAACCCAACCGTTGGTAAAGCGGCGACATTTACCAAAGTCGACAACGTTATACAGGAGACAAAGAACTTGATGAACGTGATATCGAAGGTGGTCACTACGTGCTTCGTCTGCGCCACAAAGGTGAGAGCAACGATGAACGAAAGATCGTTTATCGTGATCTTTCATCTTTCACTTTCCTATACGATACAAATTTTTATATACGAGAACAACGACAAGCTGTGCATTCGAATTTTTTTCTTTTTCATTTTTACATTTTTTTTTTTTTCATTTCACATCTCCTCGCATCTTCGATTTGTAATTTTCTTTTTACTTTTTTTTTGCTCGAAGAGTTTCGAAGCTTAGCGATCAATTTGTTTTTTGTCTCATCTCTTTACCGAATTGTTTTTTCCGATTTCTTTTTCGTCGTCCTTTTATTCCCTCTCGTTCTTACCGTTGTCGCTATATTGTCGTTTTACGTCAATCAGCTCGGTACACCTTTTACCCTTTTTTCTTTTTGCTCATTTGTATTCGCACCGTCACCATACAACGGTTTTCAACGCACTTACTATTCTTTCCTTCTATTTTTCTTTTTCTTTTTCTTCTTGCTTTTTCTTTTTTTTTTTTTTTTCATTTTTCGTTCTTATATCAAATATTTCCAAATCGAGGGAGGAATTTTTTCACGATTATCCCTAGGAACTTTGAGAACCGTTGCTTTGGAAAAGAACGGTGAGAAAACGATTGCATCGTATATAATATATGAAATCGTGACATATCTGTAGTTCATGTTAACGTTTATTCGTCGATCAGCATAACGTCAACATGCCGCAGTTCGTGGATTTGAGTCCAACACCGATACCAGGAGAGAACGAAGAGGATTGTTTGTATCCTATCAGTCCGCAATTACTTCCATCCTCGTCGCCGTACGTTCAACCTCATCCTTTGACTTCAGCACAGTTTCATAATATCCTTCGAACGAGCCTAAACCTTTCAGCATTCAATCCCTATTTCAACGTGATACCGACAACAACAGGTAGAATGGTCGCTGCTGTTACTACTGCTACTACTGCTGCTACTATTGCTACTACCACTACGACAATGAGAAATTCAACAGCGAACAACAATCCTAACAAAAGTTCGACATCCTTCGTTCATCCCTCGGTCCTTCCTTTCTCAACAAATCAAATGAACGTGCCACAGCCGTCGCCATATTCTCTTCAAAATCTTCAGCTATTGCAGCTGCAATTGCATCAGGCACAGCTGCAACATCTCAGATACGCCAGTTTGCCCAGATAACAAGAGAGATACGCGCACGCGTGTCGTAAGACGAATGGGTCCAACGGTTGTCCGAACTTTCTGCCCGCGTGAGAGAGAAAGAGAAAGAAAAAGAGAAAGTGAGAAAGAGAGAGAAAGAGAGAAAGAGAGCGAGACAAAAAAGACAGAGAACTGCTCGTAATTTCGTATCATCACAGGTTCGACCGTATGTTTTATTTTTCTTTTTTCGCTTTTCACCCTTTTCAACCCTTTTCCTCCTCTCTGCCACTGCCACTGCCGTCCACAATCCTTATTCATTCATTCTTTAGTATCCCTTTGCTTTTAACATCGTGATTCCACGTTGTTTAATTCTTGATTAATTTTCTTATAGCTTCTTCTTCTTCTTCTTCTTCTTCTTCTTCGTCGATTCTTTTTTTCTTTTTATAATTAGCCCTCCTTGATCTCGCTCATCCTTAGCTTTAGCTTGGAATAGTTTTTAATCTTACCCCGTTTTTAAATAATCATTGATTTCTCAGCTTCGACTAATCAGGATCGAACGAACAGCTGTGGGAAGTGGATGAATAAAAAAAGGGGTGTGGGGAGAGGGGTAGGGGCTTAGACAAGATCGTAAATTTGTCATTGATTGAATTATTAATCAATTAATTTCAGATGTTAATCCATTCAAACATTGCTTGCAGGAATGCCAATGCTGCGATCGTTTATTAATGTATCTAATGCTTAATAATTTAATCTTCGCATCGAGATCGGATATTTCAATTATCGCAATACGTCTCTTCTTATAGTGGTTATTTCATTATGAGATATCTCGAAATATCTGATCTCGGTTAATCGAATGCGTTTTGTCTTCTCGTTTTTCTTTTTTTCTTTTTTTTTTTTCTTCTTTTCTCCTTGTTTTACTTTTAGAAACAGCAGGAGTAAGTAAGTGATTTATATTCGATTTAGGAAAAACGACTTAAATAATTAAAAATCAAATTTGATATATATATACCGCTTACAATTAATAACAATCGATCGTTTTCGAACGAGGTCGTTAACGTCGGAACGAAAAGTTCCTTAAACCCACAAATTATCGATCACCCTTGTGTCTTTTTTTGTCGCGTTCCTTTTTCATTTCTTCACTGAGAACTCTTTCGTGCGTTTTATTAAAAAAAAAAAAAACACAAAAAAAAAAAAAGCAAAAAATCAAATCAAGTGAACGTCCCCGCTCACCTTGCTAATAAAACAATTATAACTTACCACCAAAACATAAAAATACAAGAAAAATCTCGACGCATGGAAGAGTTCGAAAGAAGCCATGAAAAAGATAGATAATCGACAAAACTAAAAAAAAGAAAAAAAAAGAAATCTTAATATAAAGTATAATACTTCTTACATCCCTTTAACCCTTCGTTAACCCCTCTTAACGACGTTATCGACCGAATACCAAGAAATAGAAAAGAAAAGAAACAGAAAACAGAACAAAGAACAAAAAAAAAAGAACAAAACAAAAAAGAAAAGAAAAAAGAAAAGAAAAAAGAAAAGAAAAAAGAAAAGAAAAAAAGATAACGATATAGAAACAGATATTGATATAGAAAAGTATATAAATAACATTGGAATGTATTTTTTCAGTACAACCTGGATTTCCGAGGTCTGTCGGCGCGCGGGGCCGGCGGCTCGCCGTACAGGGGCGGAGAGGGTGGAAGCGCCGACGGCGAGGGTGGAGGTATCGGTGTCGACGGCAGCAAGGCGGGCTCCGCCCCCGGCAGCGATCCGTCCGTCTGACAGTTTGGGATGGCCCGACGGGCCAAGGGGGACGCTCGCCGCACTCGGGTCTCCTTTCTGCTTTTCTAGGAAGAGCCTCGCCTGCCCCACAATGGAACGTACACGTCGACGACGACGACAACAACAACAACAACAGCAACAACAGCAACAACAACAGCAACAACAACAACAGCAACAACAACAACGACAAAAAAGTCATCCTATTATCGATCATTATTATCGATCGATCGATCGATCGTGTACTTACATTCGTCGAATTATCACGAGCCTGCCTCTCGGTCCGAGATTCCAATCGTTCCTCCATCTTGTCGTTACTATCGTTATATATTTCCTTCCTTACTCTGTTTCTCTCCTCTAGATAGACACGTACACGTGCATACACTTCTATATTACTCTATTATCAACTATTATCGACTATTATTATCATCATTATTATTATTATTATTATTATTATTATTATTATTGTTGTTGTTGTTATTATTATTATTATTCTTGTCATTCTTCTTCTTCTTATCATATTCATCATCATCATCATTATCATCGTCATCTCTTTCTCTTCCCCTAACATCATCGTCAACCATCGTCGAATTATCTATCGTATTAACGTACTTTATCTACTTGTCGATATCTCATCGATCGATATTATTATCGATCGCTCTTGTCGCCTCGCGCGTCTAAACTGATACCTATATATGTCTACATACATACGTTATCATATCTATATTATCGCTCTTCTATATCGTAATCGATAATATCCTAAAATTTTTATCGACGTAGACATTACCCGATACGCGTCCTTACCACTCTTGATCCAATTTCGATCAAATCGAAACGATACTTGATCTTTATCGATTCGAACGAACGTTCCTCTATCTAATAATCGATCGATCAATCCATCGATCCATCGAGATCTATCGATCAATCCTATCCTTAATCATTCTCGTTTCATTCGCTAGCAAGACTAGACATTGACTAACAAAGGCAAACTCGTGATCTTTATTCAATGAATCGATCAATGCTGAATGAATCTTTATATCACGATCGAATACGATCATCAAAAATATCTTCGTCTATGTTCGACGTTTACGTTCCATCATCATTCGCTAAAGTTCTTTCGAATGTTATCGAAATAACTATACTAACTTCGATCACGAGAGCGATCACGTTAATGCGTAAAATGATAAATCGAGGCTTAGAAAGAGAGAAATATATAAGAGAGAGAGAGAGAGAGAGAGAGAGAGAGAGAGAGGGCTATTAAAAGTCGCACGCAAAGGCACGCTACGCAAGCGCACGCGCAGGTGCACGCGCACGCCAGGCACGCACGAGATTATCGTAATTATTGCTGACGTAGTAATTAGCACGTGATTATTAAATTAAAATCGATTGCGAAATCGCACGGCTCGCTGATCGTCGATGAGCTACAATGTCACCATACTTACACTTTATGTAGATCCTTTTCTAATGTCGATCGATTGTCGAATCTTTAGAATCGAATTCGTTCGATTTTCGTAAATATACATACATACATACAATACGATACAATACAATACAATACAATACGTAATATGTACGATACGTTAAAGTTACGTGGAAAGAGGGATTAAGCGAAGACCGCGTGTCTGTGTGTGTATGTATATGTGTGTGTGAGAGAGAGAGAGAGAGAAAGGGAGAAAGTACGTTCACGTTCGTGAACACTCATCTCTATGTGAGAAAAATATGAAGAAATATTAATTTTCAAACGTGCAAGCGAGAAGATGACTCGGTACGTCGTACAAACGGTAACCAAAAAAAAAAAAAAAAGAGAAAAAAGAAATAATAAAAATAAAAATAAAGTAAAAATGAAAAGAAGAAAACGATTTAGCTCTAGAGAAATAATACGAAACGCGACGATAAAGGAAAGGGGACGAAAGGGGAGAGCGAGAGAAAGAAAATCAAGAAACGAAAAAAAAATGGGTTTAATAATAATCGTTCTTCCAAAGCCGACAAGTTGGTGCAACGACAATAATAAACAGCGTCGATATGGAGTGCCTTTTTTAGGTGTGAGAATAGAGGCTGACTTCCACTTCCATAGTTACGCCAACTTCGGTTTATGAGAAAGTGTATGGTTGTGTGTGTGCGTGTGCGTATACATGTGTGTCTTCGTGCGGTTAGATTCGTCATAAACCGAGATGATTAGAAAGAAGAAAATACGTGACGTTTTTTTCTTTAGTAAAAATATGAGAAAAATAAAAAGAAACGAACTAAAAGGAAAAGGTAAAAAAATGGTAAAGAGAAAGGTCCAGTTAACTTTAACGTCTCGTGCAAAAAAGAAACGCCATTTTCTCTTCGAGGCTGTATACGCTTTTTCGAAACAGCAGGTGCCAAAGAAAAGGGAAGAGAAAGAAAATAAGATTAAATGAAACGAGTGAGAGAGTGTGTGTGTGTGTGTGTGTGAGAGAGAGAGAAAGAGAGAAAGAGAAAGAGAATTAGGCGAAAAGCAGAAATGAAAGTTCGTGCGAATTGTTGAAAATTATTATTAAAGGAAAAAACGAGAGGAAAAGTAAACTTAGCGAAAATTGAAAAATCTTTTTCGTTATTCCATTCGTAACGTCTGAAAGAAAAATATGTGAGAACGTTTTTCTTAAAGAGAGAGAAAGAGAGAGAGAGAGAAAGAAAGAGAGAGAGAGAGAGAGAGAGAGAGAGAGAGAGAGAGAAATTGCATTCGCACGATCTCTCAAATTTTGTAGATCCTTTTCTTTTCTTTTTTTTTTTTTTACGTTACATTTCTTTCAATCTTTATTTTTATTTCTATTCATTTATACATGTATGTTTATATATATATATATTTTTTTTTTTTGATTCGAAGGATCAAGCGAAAAGCTTCTAAAGAACGCTTGTTGGAGGCAATGATTTTTCTTTTTATTTCTTTTTCTAAAATCCGCTCGCGCTAAGCTAGTTAGGCTAAAATAACGATAGGCTTAGAGAGAATTTTCTCTTGAAGGGAAGAAGCAAAACAAAAAAAAAAAAAGGAAAAATATGAAAGAAGAAATAGAGAAAGAAGAAGAGTGGGAAGATGAAGATAAAAATAAGGATAAAGAAAAGGAAAAAAAACAGAAAGAAAGAAAGAAAGAAAAAAAAGAAAGAAGGAAAAAAGAAAGAAGGAAAAAAGAAAGAAAGGAAGAGAAAAAAAGAAAAAAGATTGAAAAAAAAACGAAGGACGATTATTAGTGGGGCAGGAAGTGGATCGTCGAAGGTGACCTGGGGGCGGCAGCAGGGCGGTCAGGGACGTACTTTGTGGCAATGATCAAAGCCCTTTTTTTGCGAGTAACACCACCCGAGATATCTCTCTTTCTAATCGTGTATATCTAAGTACATGTATCGTGTACATACATACCATACAACATACCGTACTATATAATAATTGATACATATACATACATATGTATTATCTTTATATGTGTATACGTTTGAAACGTACGTTCGTCTCGCTTTCTCTCGTGCGTCCTATCGAAAGAGAAAGAGAGATTATCACTGCGTCGTGTCCACATTGTGCGAACCGATCGTTTCGAGCGCGCAAGTTATATATATATATATATGTGTGTGTGTGTGTGTGTCTCTGTGTGTGTGTGTGTTTGTGTGCGTATGGATATATATATATATATATATAGCTTGCATATATGCATATATATGTAAACAAATTTTCGCGAAAGTAATTTCTCGATTCGGAACGAAACTTTTCACGAAATTGAAGAGATACGTAACAAGATTATACTTTTTGCAACGAGGAAAACTCTTTTTTTCCTTTCAACGAGTTTAGAAAAAAAAGAAAAGCAGAAAAAAATATTGGAATTAATCTAAGGTATTGATTATTCCTAGATTTTTGGGGTTTTGTTTATTATTATTATTATTATTATTATTATTATTATTATTATTATTATTATTATTATTTTGCTTGTCTTTCTTTCTTTTTTTTAATAACTTTTAGAACGTTGCACGTTCTTAAGAAACGATCGTTTAATACTTAGCCCTATTAAAATCATTATTTACTACGATCTTTTACATATACATACATATATATATATATATGTATGTATATAAAATAATAAATTTCAAGATAACATTAACGATAACGTTTATACGTTCGTGCGATATTTCCATATTCAAAAAAATTTAATAACAATAGTATTATATAATTAATAAACGAAACATTAATAAACAATTGATTTAAAAAAAAAGAAGGAATAAAATATCCGACAAGTGATATATATATATATATATATATATATATATATATATGATTATCTCTCGATTACGCGTAACGAATAAAAAAAATAATAAATCGAGAAAATCAATTATAATAAACTGATACATACACTACGCGTATCTTCATATTTCTAGAAATTGATCTTCGAACTAGGATCATTTTCTAACGAAACGTATTAAACTTCTTTTCTCTCGCGATAGCAAGTAGTACGCTTTCTTTTTCTATATTTCATTTATCTTTTTTAAAAACGACGAAACGAACGTATAAGATGAACGAAAGAAAAAAGAGAGATCCTCACGAGTTCCTAAGATGTAAAAAGAGAAACGAAAGAATGAAACAAAAAAAGAAAAAAGAGAGAGAAAAAGAAAAAAAAAGACACAACAGAATAACGCGTAGTTTCGACTAACGTAAGGGTGAATGAAATACTCGTAAAACGTCTATTTATTTAATTTCTTTTCTCCCTTAATTATATCTCCGATCGTTCGCGCGAAGATAAAAGGAATTATGTTATCGTTTCTCTCTCTCTCTCTCTCTCGTTATATCTTTCCTTTTTTCTATCTTGTATTTTTTTATTTTCACTTTTATTTTCATTTTTTTTTTTTTTTTTTTTATCGGTAAATGCATCCGTCGGCGAAAATAGTAATAAAGAAAGGAGAGAAATAAAAATAAAAAATGCGAGTATTTTACGCACCAATTTAATTAATAACAAGCGTTGGCACCCTAGCTCTAAAGCGAGTCACAAAATGCATGGGGGAGAGAAAGAGAGAGAAAGAGAAAGAAAGAGAGAGAGAAAGAGAGAAAGGAGAAAACAACAAAGAACGCTTTGTGAATCTCGCGCACGTTAACCTCGCAGAATGTAATTCGAAATATTGTATAACTTGTATAACGCGTTTGTACAAACTCTGTATCATATTTGATCGCAGCCTTGTTACAGGCTTAATAGGGATCTTCCTCCGATTATATATGTATACTGTGTAAGCTTATATATCAATTTTTTTTTTCTTTTTTATTTTTCTTTTTCATTATTATTTTTTTTATTCGTTTGTTATATTGTGTATATGTATATATATATACATATATATATATATATACATGCATATATATGTGTATGTATGTGTGTGTGTGTGTGTGTGTGTGCGCGCGCGCGTGTGTGTACGTGCGTGTGTGTGTGTATATATATATGTGTATACGTATACATATAACAAAAAACATAACAGAAAAATATTTTGTAAGACGAGGGACTTTCTCTCCGTTAAAAATGATCGTGATCGTTTTTTAAATGATCACGATCATCGATTTTATTATTCTTACGTTGAAATAGAACATGACAAACGTGGATATGATACAAATGAATGAGAGAAAAATGATAGAAATATTCGAACGGGAAATATAGAACAAGAGAATACGATTTTCGATAACTTACTATTACGAAACTAACGAATAAGAGAAAGAAGAGATGATTGGAAGAACATGGAAAATATTATTTCTCTCCATTCGACGATCTGTCGTTTATAAAATTGATTTGTAATATTTAAGTGTTTTAATATTTTCTTTTTTTTTTTTCTTTTCTCTCAAAATATTCGAAAGATTAATTATTATTATTATTATTATTATTATTATTATTATTATTATCATCATTTGCGAGTGCTTGTGTTTATTACATTAGAATCATCAGTTTTATCGCAAGTGTTTTATACTAATCACATTTGTTGTTTGTTATCGAAATTTTACGTTGCATTTGTGTTCGATATAACAATTATTTTGCATTAAAATCGTATCACGACGTTTAATTAAAATGTTTTAATCAACATTTTTTTAGTCGTAGATATCATAGAATTTTTTTTGAAGGATTGGATAAAAGGATAAAACAAGTTTCTAATTTTTTTAGTTTGATCTATTAACACCAACGTCGATCACAATCGCTTTCGTGTATATCGAGATTTGACAAATTTTTTGTATAACGTGTTAAATCGTTTCTCACGAATTAGAATATTAGAGATTTGCGAAGATGTTTGTAAAGAAATATTTTCATTATAATTTTCATCTTTGAAATCGGTAGAACGATAGAAATTTCTATTCTTATTTCTGAATATTTTTTTTTCTTTCTTTTTTTTTTTTTCAACAAATACTCGAATGAAGAATTTCTTTCCATTCGCAATGAAGAAACGTAGAACAGAGTTACAATATCTTTTTTTTTTTTTTTTATATATATAGCTTAGTATCGTTAAACTCGAGAAAAGAATTCATGTTAAATATGAATGAATTTGTTAATGATTAAGAATGGAGATGAAATTTGTCTAGTTTCTTCTTCTTTCTTCTTTTTTCTTCTTCTTCTTCTTCTTCTTCTTCTTCTTCTTTTCTTCATATAATTATTATTATTATCATCATTATTATCATTGACGGGGAATTGTCATGATGGACATGCATATATATATATATTTATGATCGTACGATCTAACTATACGTATCATTGGCGGTTTAACAATACATATACGATGACATTTACCTCAGTGATATAGTACCTATTTCTTTGTATCAAGACTAATGATGTTCTTATTCTTGACAGATAGTTTATATCTAATTATACTGATAAAGATGATGAAAGAAGACGATGAATAACGATAAAGAACAAAGGAAAGAAGAAAAAACGCGTATTAGAGATAGAATCGGCGTTACTCATTACACGCATAGATATATAACGTGCGATACTTAAATGAATGAATAAATAAATAAACAAATAATTAATTAATTAATTAATTAAATAAATGAATAACTAATGAATAATGAATGAATGAATGAATAAGTAAATAAATGAAGAGAAAGAGATAAAAATAAAATAAAGTGAAATAAATGAAAATAAATTAATGATAAATAAATAAATATAAATAGAAATAGAAATATCGAACATCGGTTAAGATCGACAATGAGAAATTTTTTGTGAAATCTAATATGTTAGATCGCGACGTACATACAAAGACGTAACTAGACATTACACAGGCCACCCACACACATACACACACACACACACACACACACACATTAACGTAAAAAGAGACTATAATAAAGAGGTGACGATAAATAATTCATACGAATGATCTCTTATAATTAACGTGGTAATTCGTTAATATTAACATTACTTGATTCGATATATATGTATGTATAAATATAATACATGTATGTATCTAATTACTTACGTCTAAGTCGACTCGAACGTGAACCGAGTAAATCATTTTCGTGATTAACATTTTTACGGATCGATCATGGGAGAAAAATGAATTAGATAACGGGAAATCGTCTGTTCGGTGATTTTTATTAGAAAAATCAGAAGGGAAGAGAGTTGATCGAAAATTATTTTATCGGATAATACGCGATATATGACTCTACCTCATAATAAAGAAGAAGAATAAAAAGTAGAAGGAAAGAGAGAGAAAAAGAAAGAAAAAAAACGACGAAAGGAAATACGAATTAGACATTTCTTTTTTAAATACTTCGTTATGACTCGCAACGTCGTAAAAATTCAAATGCAAACAATTTTTAATTAACGATTGCATGAAGTCTTTACTATCGTCTTTGATGATCCAAAATGAATGGGACACTATATGTACGGATTAATAATTCACATTTATTTGATCTTACATTTTCATTTGTGCTTACGTATCTATGTGAACTCGAGTTTATTACTCATATGCAAATTACTAATCACTTTTTATATCCTTTGTACGTTGGAGTATTTTTCTTTTTTTTTTTTCTATTTTACAATTTAAATTAAATATTTATCATAATCGTCGATTTTCTCCTTTTCCCCCGTAAAGGGAATAAATGATCGCTGGATATAAAATACACAATTTCTTCGATGGCTCGAAAGAGAAAAAAACCGAAAATGGAGACGAAAGGTTCGAACTCTCTTACTTAAAAGAAAGAAAAAAAAAAGTCAAAAAAAGAAAATAAGAAAAAAAAGTTTAAAAAAAAAAGAAAACAGAAAAAACCAAACAAACCATAAAGTGCGTTTAAGCGAAATTCAATTAAACATTCATTCTCGATTCAAATAGACGTAAGAATTCAAATCGACGCTTTACGTATAAAACCAGAGAAAAAAGTGCTATCAATGGTTACGCTTACTAATCCTTTGTAAAATACAATCTTTAAATGAACAAAACATAACAAAACATAATAAAACAAAACAAGACAAGACAAACAAACGAGATAATAGGCAGACGAATTAATTAATATACATACATACGATTATTAATAATTAACTTCGTGTTATTTCTAGACTTGTGGGAGTTCCGTGTATGGCGATAAAAAATGTGTTTTTATTTCTAATATTTATTAGTTAAAGACAATCACGTTTCAGTCGTCGTCTAATTTCGTCCTTGAGTACGTGTCAGATGAATAAATAAATAAATAAATAAATAAATAAATAAATATTTATATATATACATACATATTTAAAATAACGAGAAAAACGTGAAACTTTTTTGAACGCCCACAAGAAATTTTGCATGATATGTACACACGTATGATTCGCGATTATAGTAAATTTTTTCCGATTAGAATTTGAATTGACATTATATTTTCTAAATCGGCTATAATACTTAATACATACGCGTTAATTACAAACATACATATATAATATATACATATATACGACATGTCCATTGTAAAGGAAGTCAACTATCATACGTAATCATTTCTGCTAATTACGTATAACATACCTATTAATTATTAATCTTTATTAGGAATATAAAAAACAAAATGAGATAAAAATGAAAATCATCGTTCGCATCTATCGAAATATGAGACAGAAAAAAATGCATGCATGCACAATTATTATTATTATTACTACTACTATTATTATTATTATTATTATTATTATTATTATTATTATTATAAATTATTTCAATATACGTAACTTGCTAATATTATTAAAAATTATCTTCGAATCTTTTCCAAGTATGCACTCTGCATAAAATTTTTTTGTCATTCAATGTCTATATTTCGAACGTATTCTTCTAATAAAATAAAATAAAAAAGAATAATATAGTAATAATAGTATTAAAAATAATAATAATGCATAGTTATATACACAGGGTGTCTCGTTGGAAAAGCACCAAATTTTTCGATTTGTCCGAATGAGAAAGAATTCGGAAAATTAAATTACGCCGTTTTAGGATTGATCGGATGCTTAAATTAAATTTAATTCTAATCGCGTTTAAATCT
This sequence comes from Vespula pensylvanica, assembly GCF_014466175.1. Taxonomy (NCBI): domain Eukaryota; kingdom Metazoa; phylum Arthropoda; class Insecta; order Hymenoptera; family Vespidae; genus Vespula; species Vespula pensylvanica. Next base: position 1,667,111 of record NC_057689.1, read on the forward strand.
AATCAATCATCGCTCGCTTGAAAAATGAAAAAAAGAAATCGGAAAATCTTTCACTCGTATCGTCTTAAACGACGCACGTATTATTAACTGTATCATTTGAGACAAACTAAGAAACAAAAAAAGCAAAAAAAGAAAAGAAAAGCAAAAAAAAAAAAACAAAATACAAAAGAAAAAAGAAAAAAAGAAATCACTTGTAACGCGTAATTAAAGTAAAATTACAATTGTTAAGTCGTATCGCGTGATAACAGTGATGAACGGTGGATAACGCGAGTTAAAAAAAAAAATGAAAAAAAGAATCGACAACAACAACAACAATAATAATAATTAAAAAAAGAGAGCATGGGGACGTTGAAAGATTTCGCGATTAAAAAAAATAAAGAAGAAAGTAAAAAAAAAATGATGCAGACAAACTGTACATAATGAAAAGAAATCGCTCTTTCGAACCGAATAAGATACCTCTTATGCAGACGTGCCTCAAAGTGATAAGAAAAAAAAAAAAAAATAGAAAAAAAAAGATAAAAAAAAAAAAGAAAAAAAATTAAATTCTAAGAGACACACGTGAAAGTTCAAAAACGAAAGAGCGAAGGAAAGGAAAGAACGAAAAAAGAAAGAGAGATAGAGAGAGAGAGAGAGAGGGAGAGGGTAATAGAAAAATGGCGCAACATCCGAAAATCACCGTTGATCACTGTTAGAAAATGAAAAAAAAAGAAAAAGTAGAAAAAAAAGGAGACACAAAGGAGAAATACCTAAGCGAATCTTCCATTTCGAGAAACTTACGTTTAGACGATTTTTCAATGAGTAATATATTATAATACCAATAATTATAATAAATAAACTTTTAAATTAAGCGATAAATATAAAAATGAACAAAAAAATTCTAAAAATTTAAAAAAAGGAAATTAAACAAAAAAAAAAAACAAAAAAAAAAGAAAAAGAAAAAGGAGAAGAAGAAGATGATGATGAAAAAGTCGACTTGATATGAATTTATACGCATTTAAACGAAGTGTCCTGGTAAATAATGAATTATATTTATCCCCGCGTAAGATTAGCCTTATCGCGTAATCCGCGAAATCGATGAATTTTCACGAATTAGAAATGTTTAAACGATAGTTTTATTCGTTCGACTGACGTTACTACGGCAACAAAAGATATACACGTAATTACCTACACGTTACTTACACATTACTCGTATACACGCAGATAATAAATTCTCAGCAAATGCTATAGATACGACAGAAAGACAGACGAATAAGAATAAGAATAGGAAAAGAAAAAAAAAAAGGTATAATACAATAAAATAAAATAAAACAAAACAAAACAAAATAAAATAAAATAAAAGGGAAAATAAAAAATTAAAATTCTGATATAAAAATTTACGCCGATATATTATATTCGTACCGTAATTAACGATTTTGTTATAATAACGACACGCGGTATGTGTTTTATTAGGGACGTGATTTAGAGAAACCAAAAAAGAAAAAAAAAGAAAAGAAAACAGCCTCTCGTACGTAATAACATGACACCGTATATTTTGTGAGAGTAGCCTACCTATGCGTGTATCCTTTTCGGTATTGTAGACGTATAGACGTGATTTCAAAGAAACTTAAAAAGGAAAAGAAATGATAAAGACGGAGAGAGAGAGAGAGAGAGGGAGAGAGAGAGACATAGAGATAGAGATAGAGAGAAAGACAGAAAAAGAAAAAGAGAGAAAGAGAAAGAGAGAAAATTAATTCAAGAGAGTCCCGAGTCCCGTTACGTATAAATGGAACTTTTGCGAGCATCGAATGATTTTAATTATTTTTCGTATATCTTTCATTTTCATACTTATAATTATGAAATAGATTATTCTCATAGATTGATCTATGCGATTGAAATGGATAATAGAATGAATTTTTTACCGAGTATCAAGATGTAATTTTATATTTATGGCGATCGGTGACGTCACGTATTTTTAACAATTACATTGAATGTAAAATGTAATATATTTAATGTTCGTCGAATATAGAAATTGTAAAATCTATGTAATCGATGTATGATGATTGAATTGTTCAATTTTTCTTTTTTATTAATCGTTACGTTCTACCGATCGTTCTACCGTAAGCGATGCTTGTGAAAGGTTTCAGTAGAAAAAAATATATATATAAGAAGAAAAAAAAAAGAAATAAAAATAATTAAATAAAAACTCTAAGAAGTACGTACATAAGATGAATGAGAAAGAAAAAAAAAAGAGAATGTTATCCCAAAGTATGACCATAGCGAAAGAACAAATGCGTGTGTGTGTGAGAGAGAGAGAGAGAGAGAGAGAGAGAAAGAGAGAGAGAGAGAGAGAGAGCGAAGAAAGAATTTGTAATATCTACATTAGAAAAAAACAGGAAAAAGGAGAAGTTTGACTCACACACGTGCAACACACACACGAAAGTTTTTAGATATTCGACTTACGAGATGATAGGATCGGATGCTTTACGAATAACGACAGAAGAGAATGACGATGATGATAAAGAGATAAGAGAGAGAGAGTGAGAGAGAGAGAGAGAGTGAGAGTGAGAAAATAAGAAAAGAAAAAAAAAATGATGAGATTAAATAAATAATTGAAAACATAACGCTTACCTACCTACGATAATTTATTATTATCGAATTATTATTTCATTTATATATTATAATAAACGGGGTTAAAGAAAGAGTGAGAAGGAGAGAGAGGGAGAAAGAGAGAGAGAGAGAGAGAGAGAGAGAGAGGAAAAAAAAGGAAATCGATGAAAAGAGATGAAAAAAGAAATAAATAAGAAAAGGAAAAAAAATGGTATCGATTTAGAAACAGTTATAGGATATAGGTAGGTTTCGTACTTCGTATTTAATGAACATTATTATATATCAAATATATAACATGTACCGAAGATGGAGACAAGAATGGGAAATAAACTATTGTATCCGAGTAAAAGAAAATTATCAACCCCCACCTGATTTTATCAATCAACTTTATCCTCCCTTTTTTCTTATAATTTTATATAAAATATAATTTTATTTCCATAGTATAAATATAACATTTGGTAAGATATAATTTTCTTTTCAAGTGTTTAATCCGATTTAAATATTCATTGACGGATAAATGAATAAGAGGGAAAGAGAGGGAGAGAGAATATAGTAAATGAAGTTTTAATGAATTCGATAGAATTGATTAAACTGATTACAAATTTCATTCGAGATTAACGATACGTAGATGGAATCGACTCTAATGATAAAAATTCTATCGGTCGATATTCAAGCAAATCGATATACTTAAAGATATATCCAAGAAGAATAATTTAATAATTTAATAAATCATTATTACAAATATAATTTTTGATAAATTTGTAAATTATAAAAAAGTATACAAGTACGTATCTAATAACGAAATAAAAATTGTCGAAGGACATACGTAGAAATGTTTGTCAAACGTATTTGTTTCATTTTAATCGCATTACATTTTGTTCAATGATCGAAGTTATTACATAGGATGGAAAAAATTAATGTAGTAGCAATGTACATATCCTACAAGTGCGTCGACGTAATATCGATGTACTGAATGAATGTGAAATATGGAATAAGTAAACAAAACAATGTTTTGGCCTTGAACGTACTCGATAGAGTGTCCTTCGTTTTACTTTTATTACTCACGCAACTACGTCACCTTCGAGAGAGATCATTCATTCGCGTACGAGCCAGCAAAGGATCAAGATCCAGGGAGCGAGAGAGCTACGCATCGAAATATTATATTTTTAATAATTGAGAAAATTATTTTATATTCTTTCGTATTTTCTTCATTAATTAATTTAAATAATTGATACATAGTATAGGAAAAATCATAGTAGTATTGGTATACAATACAAGAACACTGACGTAATATCGAAATATTGAATAAATGGGAAATATTGTAAGAATTAATCGTAAACGAAAGAATATTTTTTCATTAATTGTATTCATTAATACGTTCTTCGTTTTGCGTTTATTTCTATTAATTAACTATATTACCTACGAAAGGATCGATATCTATGGAGAGAGAAAAGTATTTTATTTTCAACAATTTAGAAAATTATTTTACGTTCTTTCGTATTCTATTTTCTTAATATTCTATTATATTTTCTATTAATTCTATTTCTTAAATAATTAATACGTAGGATAGAAAAGTTCATAGCAATATCAGTATACAATAAGATAACATCGATCTATAATATTGTTGTACTGAATGAATATGAGATACGGGATTAGTAAACAAAACAGTTTCGGCCTTGATCGTACTCGATAATACGTCCTTCGTTGTACTTTATTACTCACGCAACTACGTCACCTTCGAGAAAGGTCATTCATTCGCGTAAGAGCCAGCAAAGGATCAACATCCAGGGAGCGAGAGAGCCATTACGCATCGAAATATTTTACTTTTAACAATTTAGAAAATTATTTTACGACCTTTCGTATTCTCTTCTCTAAGTAATTTAAATAATTAATACATAGCATAGGAGTATCGGTCAAATCATTGTAGTATCAATATACAATCCAAGAAGACTGACGTAATATCGATGTAGCGAATGAATATGATACATAGTAAAAATCAATATATAAAATTATATTATTATATACCAATATATAATATTAACTGCTTTAGCCTTGATCGTATTCACTAGTGTTTTCTTTGTTTTGTATTTATTATTATCAGTTAATTATTGTCCTAGGAACACTGTTCTAATCTTCTAGGACTGACACCTCCTTGGAAAAGAGGACATCTCCTTAGACAGGAAGACATCTTCTTGAGCAGAAGACACATCAATTGCGTTCAATTTAATTTCCTCAATTCTTATGTTTCTTAGTATAATTTAGAACGGTAGAATATTACGAATAAATATGCTTGGGAGATAGGACGCTGCTTAAAACAGGACATCTCGGTAGACCAAAAATGCTTCCTTGTGCTGGAAGACACATCGATTGTATCGAATTAATTTTCTTTACTTTTCATGTTCCTTAATACGATTTGGATCTCTAGAATATTAGGAAAAAGTATTCTTGGAGAAGATGATGCTGCTTAGGATAAAAAGACATCATCTTGGACCAGTAGATAACACCTTGGACAGCCAAATCCACAACAATTACCACAATAATTTTTTTTTTTTTATTTGTGCTAATATTTTCTAATGAAATGTAAGTTATTAGGATATTAGGTAGTATTCTTGGACGACAGGACATCTGCTTGAACGAGATAATACCTTCGTGGACAAGACTTTTAATAATCACGATCAGTTTAATGTCTTTATTGATTCTTTTATTTTCTAGCGATATTTAGAACGCGAGAAGATAGAAAATACTACAAGAAAATCATGACGAAAGACTCTTACAAGAAAATAGTGAATTTTGCGATCTTGGAATATCGGAGTTACGGATCCTTGATTAACGAGACATTTTGGATAAGGGAACATCTTGAATAAGAACATTCCTCCGTTGTTCAGGATTTTCCAGGACCACACCTTCTTAGACTTCGTTTGGATTATAAGACACCCATCTCCAAAATTACGGTTAGTTTAATTTTGTTAACGATTTTTTTATTTATCAGAAAAATTTATATCCTTAGAATATTTGATAAACTTATCCTAAAACACGTGGATAACTTCTTGGACAAGAAAATGCAAGCAAATTTAATTTGTTTAACTCTTATATTTTTTAATAAAAATTTAATAAAAAGTTAATTTTTAATAAAATTTATTTTAAATAAAATTTAGAATATCAGACAAGTATGTGATATCTTTGTACGAGAAGACGTTTTCTTGACCAAGAAAATCTTAAAGAATTGCGATCGTACCAGTTTTGGGTAATTTGGAAAGCAACTAGACTGTCTTTATCGTCAGTAATTAATTTATCGTCGATAGTTAATTTATAAATCTATCCATTATCGACATAGTATATTTCATTGATTTTTTCGTTTGCATTATATCGAACACATAGAGAATAGAACAGGTGGAGCCACCAAAAAGAAAGATACATTTTCCATTTCTATTCAGTGATCTACTTGATCGTTCATCCAATGATAAGGAGAGAACATGGCAAAAATGGCGCGGTTTTTCAATTGTCATTTTTTTTTTTTTAAGAATAGTATCAATTTTCTCGATAAAATTATTTGTTCATTTATTACATACGTAACATGCACACACACATATATGTGTATGTATGTACGTATGTATCAGTTTACTTACAAAAAATTAATTAAGTAAATAATTTTTAATTAAATAAATATTATTCGAACCTCTATAGATTTTTCAAACATGTCAATGAATCAAACATCACTACATTCATCAATACACCCTTATATATTAATAATATATATATAAATATAGATATAGTCATTAATAAGACATAAGTGTGTATTTATAGGGGATGAAGTGTATGCATTTTATTTTCAAGAGCCATAGAGAGAGAGAGAGAGAGAGAGAGAGAGAGAGAGAGAGAGAGAGAGAGAGATCGAGTTACGTCATTACGGAGATTCGGATTAAACCTCCGAAAGTGTATGTGTATAGAGAGAGAGAGAGAAGGATAGAAAGTCGATTTAAGCCTCGGTTCTCGTTCCGACAAACACGTTATAAGCACGCGTGACGTTCTGAACAATCATATCGTTCGGATCCATTACGTCCGATAGAATCTCATTAATCATAATTACAAGGCTGTCGGGTTCACGATTACCACTACTAACAAAGTCGTTCATATTATGGATGAATATGCGAGCAACTAAATCGTCGTACGATCAAAGTGTCAACAGTACAGTATATTTTATGCTATGTGCTTTTCGCGCGTTTATGTATGTGTGGGTATGTGTGTATGAGTGTGTGTGTGTGTATATATATGTGTGTGTTTGCGGTGCATGTGTAAGATACAAGGGTACGCATGTGTTTGTAAGATAGAACGAACAATTAACCAACTAATTAATTTTCAAGTTAATGAACATTCTCGATATATATATTTGTCGAATTGTTGATTGTTTTATTAGTACGATTTATTATTTTCAAATTGTAAAATCAATTATTATTTCATTTCGAAAGGATAAAAATTATCGAATGCATGGAGTTTTGACGTTATATTATTTTATGTTTTTAGATACCAACGAAAGTAGTATTTTTATTTAGATAAAATATATATATATATTTTTATATATTTATATAGATATACAATATATATATATATATATATATAAAATATATTTTTAGTTAAGTCCCTTGCTACGTATGCAGGATTTTGGTAAAAGATAATTTTTCTAAATGCGATCTAGGAAGATAGCACATGTAAATATTTTAGAAATTTTCTTTCTTTTTTCATTGCGTCGTATTCGTTATGTATTTATATATCAGGCTTATGATCGCGTTGTACACTTTGTTTTCTGTTCTTTTTTTTTTCTTTCTTCCATTGAACGTAATAGAATTCACAGGGAAAATGAGTCACCACGAACAGGAGGTAAATAATATCGATTTTCGGACACACCAAGGTTGTAGAAAAACTCGATAATATCTTGTAAGCTCGTGAACGTAACCCATGGCTAGTAGCGTTTATTTGAAATACATTCTTATTGAAAATTTCATGGGAGATATTAAATTTAAACTCTAATTCCTGTTCGAATATCGATAAGAGTATTAACTTTTTGTAACGATCTATTTCATTATTATATAGGATATTTTTCTTTGCTGATCGAACGGAAGATAAATTTTCATTACATTTGTATCGAGAGAAACGATAACCAACGTTATATGTTTTCTTTCTATACGTATATACAATATGTACAAATATATTTACACTGTACATAGTAGAAAATAATTAATGGTATTAAAGATTGTAATTATTTAAACATAACTCGTTACGTATACATATATATATATATATGTGTGCACACAAGATGAACCATCATCTAATGCGATTTATTGAAAAATTCTTTTATTCGAACGTTCGTAAACTTTTAATGAGATTAGGGATTTCGCTGAAATAATTATACCTCTCTCTCTCTCTCTCTCTCTCTCTCTCTCCTCTCATTGTCCGCATTTTCAACATTTTGTAAAATAATATAATTATAAGAAATACACGTGGAAAATATTCGATTAATATTTTATTCAAATTTTCGATAGATGGAAAATCTAGAATCTAAATATTAATTCCTCTTAATTCGAATAGAATTTCGAGATAATTTTTTTCGTTGGCTCGTCGTAGATAATCTCTATATAAGGTGACGAAGCGTGAAAGAACTGAAACGAAAGAGAAAAATATATAGGGGGTGGAAAGGAGGGAAAAGAGGGAAAAGAGAGAGAGAAAAGAAGACAGAAGGGTAAGAGGGAAGGATAAGGGAACCTTGATCTTTTTAAAATAAGCGTAGGGGTTGATCGAACTTTCTTGGGTTGATCCCCATGAAAACGATAAATTTAGCTTAGCTCTTGGAACATTGGTAAAGTGTGTATTGCTCTGCTGTTGCTTTTGCTGTTGCTGTTAGGGTCCTTTAATTCCTCGGCTGGACGTCGACGAGAACGAAGACGAAAACAACGACAACGACGACAACGACGACGACGACGACGATCGTTTTACGAATTCACTATGGAGGAGCAATAATTCGACCGCCCGTGGTTTTTCCCTCGATCAGCTGAGACATGCGGGACACGCCATTGCTAACGAAAAGGACGACAACAACGAACGACACAACGACGCTGAGGAAGATGAGAGAGGAGGAGGAGAAGGAGGAGAAGGATCGTATCCGATCACCCTCATCCTTTTGATGACATTCGCCGAAAAAGAGATTAGTTTCCAGGTTATCGATTGGTCGAAGACATCGAACTTACAACGTATCACAATCTAATGCATGTAAGTATGTATGATATGACGCGTCGTGTCATCTTCATTTTTTCTACCATTTCTTTGTAAAAGCAATCGAGAAATCGATTTTTTTTTAATGACCGATTTTTGGAAGGGTACGATCAGTTTCACTGGAGAATTCCTCGTTTTTAATGTATTGGTATTGTTTGATTGTTTATGTTCTTTATACTCGTCGAGGAATAATTTTCTTTTATCTTCTTTCGTCAATTTGTAAAAAGAATTTTAAGTTTGATATATATATATATATATATTTCTTTTTTTGACCTATGTTGTAACTGTATATATGATTTATTTTTATTGATTAGATATAATAACGTGACAAATATACGTCAAATTATATATACATACATACATACATATCTATATATATGTATGTGTATATATGTATACTATTATATCTTTTTTTTGATGAGTTTGTCTATTAGAATAATAGGGAGAGAGAGAGAGAGAGAGTTATCATCGAATGTGTTTTACGGAAGTAATTCGAGAATACAAAAAAAAGAAGAAGAGGAAAAAGAATAGAAAAGGAAAAAGAAAAAATAGAAGGAAGAAAGAAGAAGAAAAAGAAGAAGAAAAAGGAAGGAGAGGGCTTTGAATGTGGGTGGTTGTAGTCAGGCGTACCTACTTATCGCGACCTATATATCATCAACGGCATATTTCAAACCGACCCCAGCTAATATTTAGTAGGTGCGGTTGCGTACGCCGCCTATATTTGCGTTGCACTCGAGGCAAGCCACGCTTCTGCCGTTATAATGACCACCTCGAATCGCCATGGTGGATTTATGTTCAATTATTTCTCCGTCGTCCATATACCAAGAGGACACTTCGTCTTCTTCTTCTTCTTCTTCTTCCTTTTCTTCTTCTACTTCTTCTTTTCTTCTTCTTCTTTTTTTTCTTATTCTTTTTCGTTCTTTTACTTTTCTTCTCGAGGACAAAACAAGTTGAGAAAGAGCAGTCGTTAAAAAATGGCGAGGTACTCGAACTCAAAACTATCGTTTCCCCTCTGAATTTATTCTTCTATGCTTCTACGATCGTTTCATTCATTTTTCTGTGAAAAAAGAATTTCTTTTTTTTTATGTGTGTCTATACGTACGAGAGAAAGAGAGAAAGAGAAGAGAGAGAAAGAGAAGAGAGAGAGAGAGAGAGAGATTGAAAAAAAATTGATATTATATATAATATATTATTTCTTTCGATCTGTTAGATTTCAAACGTAAATAAAAAAAAAAAAAATGGATTAATCAGAAAATTAGATTTATTTTATTTAACGATGGATATATCAAGTTGAAGATTTTTCATAATTTTGATATTATTATTGATTATTATTATTATTATTATTATTATTATTATTATTATTATGGTTAATTCTATGGAAAAGAAAATCAATCAAAAGAGTACGTTTGATATTTAACTACAGTAATTTTTTTTTCTTTTTTTTTTTGATTAGAAATTCGACGAGATCAACTTTCTAATCGTTTCATTTATTTTAAAAGAAATTTTTTCCTTTATGTTACGATGTGTGTGTAAGAGAGAAAGAGAGAATTGTGATATATGATCTCTTTCGTAGATTAAACAAATTGATCTTTAGATAGAAAATTAATTAATTTTAATTTAACGATGTATATTACAAATTGAAGATATTACAACTTTGATATTACCATTAATAATTATTATTATATCGTAAATCGTGTAAGGAGAGATCACTTTAGTGTACATTTGATAGATAATTAACTACAAGTAATATATTTGTTTATTAGATATTCGACAGGATCGGCTTTCTCAGTTAATTAGTATTCGACTATTTTTGATATGGTATACGAACAAATCAGTTTACTACACTTCGGTGTAAGCCCTCTAAGTGTTCATGGGTTTTAAACGAACCAGTAGAAATGTTTATAGGAGTTGCAGTTAGATGATTTCGCGAAGATTGTGGGAAACCTAAGAGAAAGAAAGAAAGAGAAAGAAAAAGATAGAGAGAGAAAGAGAGAAAGGATAATGAGTTTATACAAGAAAAGAGAAGACTCTTTCTCTCTTTCTCTCTCTCTCTCTCTTTCTCTCTTTCTCTCTCTTTTCAGACAATTAATTTGTAAAGAATAGGGAGTTCATTTTTTTCAGATCCGAAGAACGATCTTTCTTAGAAAGTAGATCTTTTTTGTTTCTTCTTTTTTTTCTTCTTCTTTTATGTCAATTCCATTACAATTAAATGATCGAATTCTTATTATATAAAAAAAGAATCAATTTCGAGCATATACATACATACATATATGCATACATAAATATATATATATATATATATATATATATATATATATATGAAACCTGTCTCTATGAAACCCGTCTCTTCAATAAACTCATTAATCTTCCCATTCGTTAATGGACATTGGTCTCGTACCAACATATATTCTCGAATAAAAACGAATTTAGGTTCGATATTAGGTTAGATTTCATTCGAGATAAACGAGCCTTTCGAGAGCCACATATGATCGTTGTTCTGTCTCGGTTCTGTCCCCGTTCGAGTGAAAATTAATTTATGTCTCACTCTCTCGAAAGTGTTTTTATTTGAGAAATACAATTTCCTATCGTCGTTATTTTTATCTTATCAATTTACCAATCGTCCTGTGTCTCTCTATTTGCACTTAACTTGGAGAGGGAGAGATAGATGGACGGAGCAAGAGCAAGAGCAAGAGAGAGAGAGAGAAATAGAGAGATGGAAGACGGTTCGGTGTCGACGACATCGATGCCGGCATTTCGGTAAGTCTTCGCTTTAATTTACCCCCTGAAGGTTTCAGGCTCTCACCACAGGACGCCCCCCTGGTTAGATCCGAAAGCCACCCTCGGGCTAAACTATTCCGTTATTTGACGATGATTCGCCCTTCTCCATCTTCTTTTCGTCATTTTACGTTAACACGCAATACATAGCGAAAAATCATTCGTTGTCTACATACGTAATTTATTTCTTTTTACAGAAAAAGATTTCTCTCTCTTTCTTTTCTCTAAGTATCTATCTGAACGATTAATAAATACACCTACGTTATTTTTTGCCAGTACTTTTCTTTTTAGTCGTCGTCTCTTCTTTATGATCATTCCGTTAATTTCTAATCTTTCATAAAACCTATATTTCTCGTATATTCATTAAATCTCTTTCTCCTTCCGCGCTCGAAAGTGATTGAAATAAAACGTCTATGGGCTTAAATAGGGTATATCGTAAAAAAGTTATCTCTTCTTGGAGAAGGGAAAGCATCTATGGTGTTGTATTCCTGTGGTTTCGACAACGACGACGACTACAATGACAATGACGACGTAGAAGTAGAAGTAGACGTAGACGTAGACGTAGACGTAGACGTAGACTTGGACGTGGACGTCGACGTAGACGTAGAGAAAATCGATCGAGAACGATTGTTTGGCAGGTTTATGGCTTCGAATAGAATCGAACGTTTATGATCACGCGTTCGCGTACACGCCGTTAAATTCGTAACTCGTCGTTCGTTACCGTAGAAACTGGAATTTATTGGAATTGATAAACGAGACTCGATTCTCTCCATCTCTCTCTCTCTCTCTCTCTCTCTCTCATTTTCTCTCTCTCTCTCTCTCTCTCTCTCTCTCTCTCTCTCTCTCTCTCTCTGCGATAGGAATTACGAATATTTATGAAAAACATACTATCCTGTAATTAAAATGTAATAACGCGTTGCTTCGCAAAGTACACCTACACGAATACGTATTATACATATGTAGATGCATACGTACGTATATTACGTATTTCAAAGCTTTCCGAAAGCTTTACTCGTAAACGAAACGAGAAAAACGTATGCGTTTATTGCCGGTACGATCGTAAGTCGACGATGCGTGAAACATGTTATAAAATTATACTACATGTTTCGTGAAAACGATTTGATATTTTCGTATAGTGAAATAGATTATCTCGTACGTACGTATATATATATATATATATACATGTGTGTGTGTGTGTGTGTGTCTAATGGTTAATTAGATCAAATATTAGAAAAGAATTCGAACGACTTATTATGCGAGAATTAGGAAGATTGATCATATACGTTTCTTGTAAATTACACAGACATACACGTTTATTGATTCGATATTAAAGATTTTTTATTTTGTCGAGTTCGTAAGAGATCGTAATATTTTTTTCTTTTCTCTTTTGACTTATCAACGGTGAGTTTCTGTTTTTTTCATTTGTCTCCTTTCTCCTTCCTTTCTCTCTTTTTACTTTATTTCGTCTTGTACGAGAAAAGATCAAGGGGTAGACCGTTATCCCCGTGAAAAGCGAGGAAAAGCAAAAAAGGGAAAGAGAGAAAGAGAGAGAGAGAGAGAGAGACAGAGGAAGAGAGAGAGAGAGAGAGAGAGAGATGAAGATAGTAAAGAAAAATAAGGAAAAAAAAATAAAAAGGAGAAAGGAAATATAAAAAATAAAAAAAAAGAGAGAGAGAATAGAAAAAAAATACGAGAATAAAAAAATATACGAAAAAAAAAAAAAAGAAACGACGAAGTCTCGTATCTCGGAACTCCCATCGGAAGTGAGAGTATAACGAAAAAAATCTTCCAATCACCATTCTACTCTTCTCGCCTTATTTTCAAGCGTTCTCTTCTCTGTGCGTGGAAGAGAGAAAGAAAAAGGGAGTCACAGATAGACAGACAGAGAAATAAAGAAGAGAAAGAGAGAGAGAGAGAGAGAGAGAGAGAATGATGTGGCTGCACCCCGTAAGAACCCTCCCCTTAACAGAAGCAGCTCGTTTTCACGATTCATCCGTTCTTTCGCCTTTTTTACTTGGCTCCTTTCATCGTTCGCTGCCAGGCAGTTCTTTCTCTCTCTTTTACTCTCCCTCTCTCTCTCTCTCTATCTCTCTCTCTCTCTCTCTCTCTCTCTCTTTATTTCTTTTTCTCTTTCTCTGTCAACCATCGAGATATCGCGTGTTTGTCGCGTCGATCGAACATCTGCACCTATCGTCGACGACATCTTTATCTCTCTCTCTCTCTCTCTCTCTCTCTCTCTCTCTCTCTCTCTCTCTCTCTTTCTCTTTCTCTTTCTTTCTTTCCCTCTCTTTCCTTCTATCTTTCTCTCTTATTCGCATGGCACAGCATGTTCGTTAAATCGAGACACATTGTATCGATAAGTCGAAGGGAGATACCGTCGAGTCCGTTAGGCGTGATAACATCTCTTTCCTCTCCTTCTTCTAAGGGGAAACATTTTTCTCACTCTCTCTTTCTATCTCTCTATCTCTCTCTCTCTCTCTCTCTCTCTCTCTCTCTCTCTTTCTCTCTCTCTATCTTTCTCCTTTCTTCCATATCTTCTTTTCGAGCCGTCGGACCCATTAAACTCTATCATCCTTTTGACACGAGCTTCGGTTCGATGCATGTTATTCCTTCTGCTGCCTCGCCCGTTCGATCAACCCTCCTCCCTTCACTATCCTCAACACACCTCCTTGACCATCTCTCCCCCACCCATTCGTTAGAACGATTTTCTCTGTCAGGACACCTTTACGTATTTCGTATAATTCTCTCGATAAGGATTACGTTTAATCGCTGTAAGATTGTACGTAACTTTGAAGTTACATATGTTCAAAGTTTGATTACACTTTATCCCTGGGGGAAAATTTAGTCGTCACTTTTGATGGAAAATTTTTCATTGGCGAGTTCTTTCTTTCTTTCTTTCTTTCTTCCTTTCTTTTCTTTTTTTTTTTTATAAACCCCGATAAAAGTACTCATCGATATATATATATGTATAGTATAATTTAATTAATAAATATATATATAGTATAATTTTTACTAGTACGAATTACATGATACGAATATCAATTATGGTACGATACCATAATTTATATGATTAAATGCGAAAAAAGGAAAGAAAAGAGAGAAAGAAAGAAAGAAGTATAAATCGTGTGCTCTACGAAAATTAAAACGTTTAATTGCGCTATCGCGGTGATGATCTTTCTTATCTATCTATCTCTTTCTCTACCTTCGATAGATTTCTATCTCTCGGTCTTTCGTGATTGGTTGTGCGCAGGCTCGCGGCCAGTAGGAGAAAGATTTATGGTTGAAACAGGATGTACGCGTTAGCATAATGATTCAACTCTCTAACTAGCGCGAACCTACGGGCGTACGCCCATATGCACGCACACATACACACACACATACACACCGCGTGTATTTAGGGTACATGAGCCAATGCATATTTATATACATATTTCGGAGGTACACGCTGCGATAGACGTTATTACGTAATAATCCTGTTAAATGTAACGTTAAATACTATTAGCGGGGAACGGTAGTGCAATGGCTGTAACTATATCTATGTATGTGTGTACCTCGTTTCTTGTTCGATGAGAATCGTTCGCACGTCCAAATCCATTCTAAACGATGAGCGTCGGCCTATCAGATTAAACGTTTATTTTATAACCTACGGATTTATCATTTGTCCCTTCTCGTTACCTGCGCGTTTTATTTTCTCTTTTTTTTTTTTGTTGCCCCTGTTTTTTTTTGTTGATTTTTTTTTCTCCGTCCTCTTCTCTTTCGTTTTTTTTCGTTATTATCAATTTTAACGAAAGAAAAGAAAAATTTTCAAAAATTGTATCAATTTTCATATATATATATATATTTTTTTTTCTTTTCTTTTGTAATTATTTATATCTAAACAATGATTATGAATGATAAGGGCGCAAGAAACATAGATCGTAATTTAAAGAGATTTTTTTTGTTAGATCAACGATTGACTTTTGTATGATTAAAAAAAAAA
>NC_057689.1:1682814-1732982 GCF_014466175.1 Vespula pensylvanica
GAGAGAGAGAGAGAGAGAGAAGATCATACGACTTCGCGTGTAATTGCTAACGTGACAATCAAGTGCAACGTACGCGCGTAACGGCGTGTAACGACGTGCATTGTGAATTATCGCTCGTCGAACCATTAGACGCATATATGCGACTACCATTTCACTAGTTCAATTTGCTCTGCGACTTTCGTGACGTCTCTTCTTCTCCCTTTCTGTCTCTGTTTCTCTCTCTTTCTCTTTCTGTCTATCCGTTTCTTTCTCTCTTTCTTTCTCTTTATCTCTTTTCCTCTCTCTGTCTCTGTCTCTCTCTCTCTCTCTCTCTCTCTCTCTCTCTCTCTCTCTCTCTCTCTCTTTTATTTTGTTATTAATGTTATTTAATTTTAATTTTTTGTTTGTTTATTTTTTCATTCGTAGCGTGTCACCGTTGACATTTCGTCCCAATCAATCCGTTGTTTTAGATTTTACACAAACTGTTCGGACGATTCCGAACGATAAGATCGTCGATCTAGCGTTAAACGTTTCGTCGCCGGACAAATGTGACGCGTGTGACTAATTTTGACGAGCATGGGACGTGATCATTAGAAAAATGAGAGAGAGAGAGAGAGAGAGAGAGCGAGGTAGAGGGAGAATATCTTTGATACATCGTTAAATCTAGCGAACGAAATGACGTCACGTTCTTTGGATTTTTTCCCTCGAAAGAAAATCAGGGTCTTACTATTTGGATGGTCAATCTGTTAAAAGAAAAAAAAAAAAAAAAAAAAAGAATTTTATTTAGTAGATTCACAAGATCGTGAGCGGACGTTAGGGCACTTAGAAAATTTGATAGATATGCACGTAGATGGAATATTTCTGGAATATGAAAACCGATCGATCATCGCTCGTAAAAGCTCGATCATTATCGTTTAAGCTTATGTTTCATAAATATTTAAGAAATTCGTATATAAAACAGAGAAAGGAAAAAAAGAAAAGAAAATAGAAAAAGAATATTTCTGATAATTTATATATATATATATATACATATAGAATAAGATTTTTTTTAATTCCATATAATATTTTTTTATTTCTGTATAATAAGATAGAGATTGACGATAACGTTGTCGTTGCCCTTTAAACAGATTTATCGACGATTCGTTGCAATATTACTTTTTTCTTACCCCGTAGACAAAAAAGAAAAAAAAACAACAAAGAAAATGTATCGAAGAAGATGAAGAAAAACTCGAAAGATTTGATATCGACGATGGAAACGATCTTGAGAAAGTCTACGAAGGATTCCAATGTTAATTACATACGTATTCTTCCTCTCTTTCTTTCTTTCTCTCTCTCTCTCCCTCTGCCGTTTTTTTCTGTCTTTTTCTTTCTCTGTCTCTCCTTCCAATAGAGAAAGTAATCTTCGCGCTTTAGCGCCGAGAGGAGCGTGCAAATTCATCCGTCAACGGTAGACGATCATAACCGACGACGTTAAACGACGTAGGACGTCGGTTCGATGTAAAATCTTCTCGTGGAAGGAAAACGAGTGAGGAACGACACGACGAGAAGGATGAGACGTGGGGTGGGATTGGGGAGGGGGTTGGGAATGGAGAAAAGAGGGATACGAGGTGGAAGGTCCTTCTTCTCTGAAGTTATACTACCGTACGAAAGGACGCGTCCGTCGAGTCACGTCGAAATTATGCGGCACGACCGTTTGGACAATTTTCCAGCCGTTTAAACCGCAATATCTTCCGCGTTGACTTCGTATACGATGCTAAGAGAGATGAGAATAGGGTGCTGTAGGGTCTAAGTATATGAGAGAGAGAGAGAGAGAGAGAGAGAGAGAGAGAGAGAGAAAGAGAAGGAAAGAGAAAGGGACTTTAATTTCTCACGCTATATCTATGTATGTATATTTATCTCTCTACCTCTTTCTATCTCTCTTTCTCTATCTTTGTCGCGTAGTGATAGCACAGCTTCCGTCGAGCATTACGCGTACGTGGCACGCGTCATCGAGCGTACTCTCTTCGTCGGTGGTGCTGCTTCGTCGAGTGGATTCGAAAATTATGCAAATCCGAGGAAGACGATGAAGACGACCCTGGCAGACGTCGGATCGAGAAATATTCATCCTGGAAATTTTCACCCACGTTATCTATCTTTCTCTCTTTCTCTCTTTCTCTCTCTCTCTCTCTCTCTCTCTCTCTCTCTCTCTCTCTCTCTTTCTGTCTCACTTTCTTTCTTTTTATTTGTCTCTTTTCGTCTTTCTCTCTTCTCTTTCTCCGTGTCTCTCTCTCTCTTTTCTCTTTTTCTTTCTGTCTCTCTCTTCTTGTACGTCCATTTGAACTCCAACTTTCGTTCGTGACTTTTAAAAATTTTTCGTCTTTTAACCACACGTATAAAGGCACTCGCCGAATTATTTTTAAACGCAATTTCGTCGGACAAATTTTGGATTAATCTTACCCGACAGTTTTTCATTAGAATTTTATCGCGAAAAAGTTTTTATGAGAGTGCGTAACCAACCGAGATTGTCGTCTAGGATACGAGATATCGACGAGCGAATAAGAGATATATTTAATTTATGCAATATGTAATCGCCATATGGCATTTCGTTTAGACACACACACACACACACACACACACACACACATAAATATATATTCATATTTTTGATTTTATATATTCGTTTATGGATATATATATATACGTACGTAATCACGTATATATAATACGTAATATCGATCGATCGATTTTCTTTTCGTTTTCGATGAATTGTCATTTATCGTTCTATTTTCCTTATACGTGCAGGTATCCATGTCATTTTCACAGAATTTTCTATTTTTATAAATCATCATCCGGGCAAAAGACAAATTTGGATGGTAGAGCACTTAAGGTAATTAGGTAAACGGGCGATATGTCGGTCGATTCACGACGTGTTTCGTTTGTAATCGATAGCGTTAACGTTATTCGAGCTCGCCTGGCACACCTTCCAGTTAGTTTTCCGAACGAATTCTACTCAAAATCAAGTGCGATTATCGATCAAGAGGAATGAATATCCGCGGATCATATATACGTATATATATATATATATATATATATATATTCGACGTTTAATAGATAAAATAATAGATTTCAAAGCACAAAGAGATGAAGATGAAATAAATCCATATATCCTATCGTAATAAATATTATAATTATACGAAATAAAATAATACAAACATGTTTAAAAGAATATATAATTGAATACACGCATTTAATAATAATAATAATAATAATAATAATAATAATAATAATAATAATAATAATAATAATAATAAATAATGGAATAAGAGAAAAAAAGAGAGACAAAGAGAGAGAGAGAGAAAGAGAGGAGGACAGAGAAAGAGAGAGAAAGAGGAGAGAGATAAATAGCGATGATTGAAATTCAAATCGAAAATACCGAATATAATTCCCGGCTCACGTGTTTCGAATTTCTTATTATCGATCGATTGTTGGGCTAAACTAAACCATTTATTAAAACAAGAACTGTTCGATCGCGACAACGAAGCGCATCGGATGAATGGACATTATGGATCGGGGCCAGGCACATAATTTAGCCGCGCCCGAAGAAGAGAGGCGTTGTCTCTATGTCATACGTGTGTTCTTTGTGTGTGCGAAGCTCTCAACTCTCTCTCTCTCTATCTCTCTCTCTCTCTCTCTCTCTCTCTCTCTATCTATCTATCTATCTGTCTATCTATCTATCTATCTATCTCTCTCTCTCGCTTACTCACTCTCGCTATCATACACGCACCCTCGCTCATTCGAGCGCGATTCGTCAAGCGAAGTGGCGGTGGTTTGGTCGACAGAGAGACGAGTGAGAGATAGAGACAGAGACAGAGATAGAATGAAAGAGAGAGAGAGAGAGAGAGAGGAGAGAGGGCTAGTTAGAGCCGTATTCATTACAAATTACAGACCACGAACCGGTTTTATGACACCGCAGGAACGCAGAATCGGGCACGTACGTGGCCATAGCCTCGGTTTTGCGGGACTCTATGAAGCTCCCCTTTTAATCCGCCACAAATGTTCATTTTCCAGCCAATTATCGCTAATTTTCGTTAGAACACCGCTGGGTACAGAGAGAGAGACAGAGACAGAGAGAGAGAGAGAGAGAGAGAGAGAGAGTAAGAGATACTCGTGCGTCAGCCTCCTCTCCTCTTCTCTCTCTCTCTCTGTTTTTCTTTTCTTTTCCTTCCTTTTTTTCTTGTTTCTTTCCTATTTTTCTTTTCTTTTTATTTTTATTAAGTGCATAGACGGGGCTGCTAGGTATTCACTCGATCAAAAGCTATGATTTGCATTTTTCCATGTTTGTCCGTTCGTTTCTTGTTTCTTGTTTTTCTCTTTTATTTATCTCTTTTCTTTTCTTCTTCTTTCTTTTTTTTTTTATTCAGCATTCTTTTTTCTATTTCTATTTCCTCACCCTCTCTTCCCTCTCCTTCTTCATCCTCTTTATCTTCTCGTAGGATCCATCCGTTCGTTGGAAGGGCGGGAACTCGTCGAGGGTTAGCTCTGGAGATTATTTTTTTTTCTTTTTTCCTTTTTCTCTTCTTTCTTTTTTTTTCTCTTTCTTTTTTGTCGGCGGAAAGCTTCCCGAGTGAGAAGGGGAAAATATTATTTTCTTCTGGTAGTCACTTAAAAGATTCCTGAATTCTCCTATTACGAAATTCCTTGTTCGGCCGAATATGAATAAGTTCTTTTATTTTAATTCGATAGGGTAGGATGCGATGCATAGAAAGAGAGGAAGGGAAAGAAAGAAGCGAGATGTGATTATTTTTGTAGAAATATTTTTATTGAAGAAATTTTCCTTTCTTCCAAACTTGCAATAATTATTACCTATACATAATCAATGAGATTCATATTTCGTTATCATTTTTTTGATATCCTAGAATTTATTTTATATATATATATATATATATATATATATACATATATATGTATGTGTGTATATATATATATATGTAATATAAAAAATATATTTAAATCGTGTATATGCTTACTTATAAAAATTCATTTATAAACGAAAGAAAAGAAAAAAAGGGATGCGAAAAATATTTTTTTGAGTACTAACATTCACAAATTCCCAGCACATCCTGGCGGCATTTAAAAATAGACATCCCGTATAACGAGGCACGCACGTACGTGCCCTTACGACATACACGCTCACTGCTGCCTGCGTGTCGCCCCTATGAAACGTAAACGAGGTTGCCTCGTAATATATGTTCATTCATTCGATACCGAATTGGTCGTGTCACCATCCTAATCTTGACATATATCATATCGTCCAAGTCATTATTATTATTATTATTATTATTATTATTATTATTATTATTATTATTATTATATATTATTATTATTATTTATTATTATTATTAATATTGTTGTTATTGGTATTGTTCTTATGATTATTATTATTATTATCATCATCATCATCATTATCATCATTATTATTATTATTACAATAATGGAAACCATCATAATATCCTTTGTCTTTTCGTTGTACATATGTAAGTACGAAAATACGATATCTCGCACGTCATTCGATATTATTCGTGATATATTATACCTGTATCCTAATAGCTATTATTTGCTTAGTTTTCTCCTTTTTTTCTGTTTCTCTTCCCCCTTTTCTCTTTCCTTTCTTTTTCTTTTTTCTTTTTCTATTAGTCGTCGTTAAAGATAGATTATATTACATTAGTGTCTTTCGTTTCAATTCGTTTAACGGAGATTGAATCGTCGTTTTAATTTTCATTTTTCTTTCTTTTCTTTTTTTTTTTTTTCTTTTCGTTTCGAATGTCCCCGGTCGATGTAATTTTTATTTTAAAAAGAAAGCCGTGAAATAATTTTATTTCTCTCGATACGATATATTATTAAAATATTTGTTCTATCGTACACTTATCCAACTAGGTAATCTTTTTATATTATTTTATATATATGTGTGTGTGTAAGTGTATGTGTTCTTTTTTGGTATCAAAACGTTGAACATTTTTTTGTAGTTACGTTTGGGATCAACGTATCGTATCGCGAAAGGGACGCGATATTCCGCGTGGATATTTTCAAAGAGGATTTCCAGTTTCAAAACGGCACTTAGGAATGCGCCGTGACGTATCGTTCCTTCGTTTCAAAGGATCGAACGGAAAAATCGCAATGCTTTGCCTGCGGAACCTTTGAGGAATCTGGTTCACTGTGTTACGCTCTCTCTTTCTCTCTCTCTCTCTCTCTCTCTCTCTCTCTCTCTCTCCTTCGTTCATTTTCTCTCTTTCTCTTTTTCTCTCTTTCTCTTTTTCTCTCTTTCTCTCTCTTTCTTTCTCTTTCTCTCTCTTTCTCTCACTCTTATCGGGTCGTCGTCCGTCGCATCAATTCTTTTGCATCGACATTTTTCAACCTTTCTCTTCTTTCTCTTTTCATCTTTATATATCTGTATGTATGTATGTATGTGTATATGTGTGTATGTGTGTGTAAATGTGTGTATATATATGTATTTATGTATGTATGGTTTTTTGTATGAATATATATATATATGTGTGTGTGTATTTATATATGTATGCTTTTTGTACGCGTATATATATATATATATATATATATATATATATATGTATGTATGTTTTTTTGTATATGTATAAGTATGTATGCATGCATGTATATGTCCTTTTCTTTCTTGTTCTTTTTTCTTTAAGTTCAACACAAAAGCAAAATCAATCGTTAACCTCGCTTTGAACGGTGAATAAAAATGTCTTTAGGTACGTCGTCCAGTTATTTCAGTAATAACGTCGAAATCAGTTATAGGGATGGAACTCGACGTAGATAACCACGGAAAAAGACATTTTTTCGATTTTCCTTCTTCTTCATTTTTTATTTTGTTTCACACATACGCACGCACGCACAAACACACACGTACACGCACACATATATATATATATATATATATATATATATATTCAAAATAAAATATCTTCTTTCGTGGAAATATACCAAAGTAAAAATAAAACGACGTCCTGCGATTTGCGTTTTCTGCGTAACTTAATCGTGACTTTTCGGTATATCATATGCTTTCTCTTCTTTTTCATTTCTTTTCTTCTTTTACTGTTGTGTTTCGTCTAACCGTCTAATCTTGCTAAGTGTATCGCATGATTTGTCATTACTTTAAACGGAACATTTGCGTGATATAGGAATAAGTAGTAAATCGTATCTATAATTCGAGTTGGATCATTGTAGAATTATATGAGATTGAAAGTAATTGAATTCGTTTGAAACATTAAGAGGAAGATGTATAAAGAAAATGAGGGAAAAGAAACGGAAGAGGAAAAGATAGAAAAAAAATGAAGAAGAAGAAGATGAAGAAGAAAAGGAAGGAAAAAGAGAAAGAGAAAGAGAAAGAGAAAGAGAAAGAAGAAGAGGAAGAAAAAAGAAGAACGATAGACAAACAAGAATAGGCGAAAGGACGAGTTTTCAATTTTCTCGCAAGCTCGAACGTCGAAGAATGATGAAAGAAGGAGACATAGGAAGTTCCTCCTATCGTCCTTTTCCCTTTCACGAAGAAGAGAGGAGCTTCGATATCGATACTAGTAGTAGGGAGGAGGCTGGAAAAAGGAGGAGAGAGTCACAGTAGGCTAGTAGAAATAGTATTAGTACTAGTAGTAGTAATAATAGTAGTAGTAGTAGTAGTAGTAGTAGTAGTGGGTGTAGAGTAGTAGTGTAGTAATAGTAGTAGTGTAGTTATAATAGTATTGGTGGAAGGTACCTTCGATCCCCCACTTTTCTCTACTTCTCCTCTCATTCTTGGAAGCACCCAACTATCCCCACCCCTTCTTCGCCTTCAACGTGCCGAATGGAGTAGGAAAGACGATATAGCGAAAGCACATACGTACGTATGTACATATGTATGTATACTTATGCATGTATATATACATATACATACACATATATTATGTATGTAGGCACGTATCTGTGTATGTACGTACGTTCGTAGTTACGTACGTACGTAGGTGTCTCGTATCACCTATGCAAGGGGCACCCTTTCGCGAGAAGCAGAGCGTCAGAGGGCGCAGCTCCTAGAATCGAGAGAAAGAGAGGGTAGGAGAGACGGTGGTGGGGTTGGTGGCCGTTGGAAAAACGGGGGTGCGCCTGCGTTCTCGTCACTCCCCTCGTTCTGAGCCACTCCCGATCGTCGACGACCGTCCCACACGATCCTTCCAGCGATCCTAAAAGCGCTTCAGTCTATCGTCCGCTTTCGTTGAGGCCGCAGAACGCCCTCGGGGCACTCTCGAGCTTCTACCCCTCGAGAAAGAGAGAGAGAGCGAGCGAAAACTAGAGATATATATATATATACATATATATGTATATACATACATATATATGTATATATGTATAAACTTGCCACGATTTATTATTCTATCTTTGTCACGTTTTTCGTTTCTATTTTCTTTTTTATTCAATCTGGTGAAAAAGAGAGAGAGAGAGAGAGAGAGAGAAAGAGAGAGAGAAAGAAAGACGGAAAGAAAGACGGAAAGAAAGAAAAAGAGAAAGAAAGAAAGGGATGAAAATTTATTTTACATTCTCTTTTTTACATTCTCTTTTTCTTTTCTTTTGTCTTTTCTGAAATCGTTCCGCTTGTTCTTTCCTTTTCTATTTTCTTCTTTCTCCCTATCTTCACTTCCTTCCGTTTCTTTCGGATTATCTCGAAGAAGTTCTTTCCTTTTTTTTCTTTTCCTTTTTTTTTTTAAATTTAAGTAGATAAGTGCGGGAAGATCTACTTTGGGGCGCGTGGATCTCTTAAGTGTACGGTGAAGAGATATTTCTTTTTTCTTTTCTCGCGCGTTTTCCATGGTACTTGTTCGTGGATCGTTCTTTTCTCGGGAAGATCGTTTGAAAGAGATCGGAAGCTTCTTCTTCTTCTTCTAACTTTTTTTAACTTCTTCTATCTCACCCTCGAAACAGGAAGAGAGAGAGAGAAGGAGATGTTAAATTCTTCGTCGCGATCGAGTTTTGACGAGATGTGACGTAATTTAAGAAAGAAGTAAGAAAATTGGGAGAAAACGTTGTTAAATCGAGAGAAGGAATTTAAAAAAAGGAAGGAGGAAAGGAGCAAAGAAAAATAGAGAGATGGGGAAGAGAAAAAGAAAAGAAAAGAAAAGAAAAGAAAAGAAAATTATAAAAGAGGCTAGAGAAGAAGAGGCAGCTATTCGACAACGACGTAAGAAGAATTTTCATTCTTCGATAACGCAGGAAGTTCTTATGCAAATAACTAAGAAAATAGGTATCGATCGATTTCTCGAAACAATAACGGTATCTTCGTCCTTTTCTTTCTCTTTTTGTATATACTTACTTATACG
The DNA here is from genome assembly GCF_014466175.1 of Vespula pensylvanica. Taxonomy (NCBI): domain Eukaryota; kingdom Metazoa; phylum Arthropoda; class Insecta; order Hymenoptera; family Vespidae; genus Vespula; species Vespula pensylvanica. The sequence goes on from NC_057689.1 coordinate 1,692,132, forward strand.
CACGCATACACACGCGTACATATACATAACACAAATATATATATATATATCTTTCTTTTTCTTTCTCTCTTTCTCTCTTTTTCTTTCTCTCTCTCTCTCTATCTCTCTCTCTCTCTTCTCGAAAGGAGAAATGCGGGTGCGAAGGAAACACGTCACGTGGCTCGTCCCTTCGTTGGCGAGTATCGCACGTGACGCAACGAGACGCGAAACGACGCGACGCGACGGGACGCGAGTTCGACTTCTCGCGAAGAGGAAAAAGTTGTGTCTTGGAGAGTCGTGAGGGAGGAACGACGGAAAAAAAAAAGAGCAGAGGGACGGACAGATTGACAGACGGACGAACGAACGTACCGACAAACAAACAGAAAGAGAAGAAAATCGCATAGATTGACGAGTGAATTACAGTCGACTACGTTCTATCGAACGAGGTAAGTGATATCATGCTTTATTCGCATATACATGTATCTGTCTATGTTTTTTACGTATCACGACGTTGCTCATTCGTGTTAGAAAATGTACGAATAAAGATGAATAAAATGGAAAAAGAAAGAAAGAAAGGATGCAAGGCGTAAGGTTTAGGGTGGGCGGAAGGGTGGTAGTGATGACGGTGATGATGACGGTGATGATGGTAATGGTGATTCGATAGGAAGAAATAAACGTATAGAGATTATTCATCGGCACGTTAACGCGTCGACTACCATTAGATTTTTTGTCCTCCTTATTTTTTCTTCCGTTTGTACCTTTCCCTTTTTCTTCGTTGTTTTTTTTTCCATTTCTTTCTTCTTCTTCTTCTTCCTTTTTTCTTTCTACTCCTTCTTCTTCATCTTTTTTATCAGTACGTGCTTATCATTGGTACTTAAGTCCTTACGTCTTTCGATCGAAATTACTTTTTAATACGTCCTTTCGACCAAACGATATTTTATTATATTCGTTCGAAATGACGTACAGTCGATGCGGACGACGAATTATAAACGCATATAGTAACATCGATAGAAAAGAATTCATATCTATCGTATGATGATGACTCGATTTTGTACATCGATCACGTAGAAAAGATTTTCAGATCGTTCTAGAACGGATTTGAGAATGGCTGGATGGGAGGGAAGGAAGGAAGTAGAAAGGTAGGAAACGCGTGAAAAATAATTCTCGTGAATAAATCTTTTTCCTAAATTTCGATACGTACGTACATACGTACATATAAAAGATAAGATTTTCTATCGTTCATCGTTCAATCCATTAAAGTTTTTTCTATCCACTTTTAACCTTTCCATCTTGTGTTTTATATTTATATTATTTTTATTTATTATCTTTGTCCCGGTCAATGCGGAAGTCTATTATGAAAGTCTCAGAGAATAACGCAAAACTCTCGAGAAATTTAGTTTGAACGTCGTTTTGTCGGTCGGATGGTTCTCTCCCTCTTTTGCGTTCGTCTTTTCTCTCTCTATCTCTCTTTCTCTCTATCCTCTCTCTCTCTCTCTCTCTCTCTCTCTCTCTCTCTCTCTCTCTCTCTCTTCGAAGAAGACACTAACGTGAATGCTGCTACTCTCTCGAACCTTTTCACCCTCTTCTTTCTCTTGCTCTACCCTTTGAATCGTATTTGCGCGAGCGTTTGCAATTGCGTTTGCACGGTAATTTCGCTGCCGGCGGCGTGACGACGAGAACGAACGATGGCCTGCCTGGCTTCCGAGGTCAAGTGGAACCATATTTGGCACGTTCGACCCTTCCAAACAGGAAAAGGATTTCTCTCTTCTTCTTTTTCTCCCCTGGTTTTTTTTTCTTCTTTTTCCACTTTTTTCCTCCCCCTCACGTCCCTTTTCTTTTTCCCTTTTTTCTCTTTTCGAACGAGTCTTCTTCGTCCTAAAGACACTTGTTTCTCATCAACATCGATTAAATTTTCCGATTAAATCCAATTCATAATTTTCTTATGTAAATTATTCCAAATCTATCGACGCGCGATCTGTCGTCGTGACGATGAACAAAAGAAAATAAATAAAAAAAAAAAAAAAAAAGAAAAAAAAATAGAAAGAGGAAAAGAATCCATCCTTCGGGTAGAACGAATAAATTATTATTTCACGAATGCGTTGATAGGTATCATGTCAAATTCAATGTACGATTTTGTGGATGCGGATTACAGGGCACGAGGGCGAACGACGAAAAAAAAAAAAAAGAAGGAAAAAGTAAAAAAGAGTATACAAAAAATTAAAACAAAAAAAAAGAAGAGAAGGAGGTGCCAAAAGCGTAACCGCAAATCTATAAAGCTCCTTTTCATTTATCATGTATTTTATTTTATGTTCATTTTTTTTTTTTCTATTTTTCTTTTTGTTTCCATTTTTGTTTTTTTTTTTCATGTTTGTTCTCTCTCTCTCTGTCTCTCTCTCTCTCTCTCTCTCTCTCTCTCTCTCTCTTTGGCCCCCTATCTCCCTACCTCCTTTTTTTCTCTTTTCATTTCAATCACCCCATCGAAATATACCGGATAATATTTAACCCGCGAGACTCGTATAAATTTACACTGGTGAACGCGACGATTGCGCTTTACCGATATTACGATAAACACAGCTGGCATAATACGCGTGGCACTCCAAGCATAGACGTGCACAGGCATGCGAGTGCACGCACATGCACACGCACACAGTTATATACACGGGAGCAAGCATATGTATTTACCTAACATATACGTGAGTACGCACTAGTATGTGAAAAATAAATTATGGAAATGGGAGAGAAGCCGAATGGTGCGAGTTATGTAGTGATAAAGATTTAACGTGCACGCGTTGCTGTAGCTGCTATGTTCTCTCTCCCTCTCTCTCTTTCTTTTTTTCCTTTCTCTCTTATTCTCTCAATTTATCTATCTATCTATTTATCTATCTATCTATCTATCTATCTATCTATCTATCTGTCTATCTTTCTGTTTCCCTGTCTCTCTTTCTTTCTCCTTTGTTCTTTTTTCTATCCATCTGTATCTTCTTCTATGGATCGGAGCATTTGACTTCGGTCGTGCGAATAATTTTATATCATCCACTTTCTCCTCTCGTAGCCATGAAAATTAGAGAAAGGAGAAGAAAAAACTTTTTTTTTTTCATAAATAAAGAAAAAAAGTCACAGAAGAAGAGAGAGAAAGAGAGAGAGAGAGAGAGAGAGAGTGTGTGTGTGTGTGTGGGAAGCAGAAAGAGTAGTCGAAGCTTTTCATTCAGGTCGTTGTTAACAAACGCAACATTTGCTCTTATTATTCAAGAGAAAATTCAAGCGGATCTTTGTCGTCGAATGTTGACGTTAAACAATCCCTCGGCGTCGATCGAAATTTACGTAGTAGCTCGAATTACGACAAGTTTATTGTGTACACGTTATTTTACATTATAATGTAATTCGTATGCTTTCGAAATTTATTGTACTCTCTCTTTCTCTCTCTCTCTCTCTCTCTCTCTCTCTCTCTCCCTCTCTCGCTCTCGTTTTCTCATCGTCACAGTTTTTTGGAATTTGTTTTATGTTAGCTTTTATACATAGTCAGTTAATGACCTAGCACGTTGACGGAAAATATCGAGAGGTGTGATTATTTTTTCTTCTTTTTTTTCGTTTTTCTTTTTTCACAAAAAAATATTTGGATATATGTACACACGTATTCACATGCACACACACATATGTATAATTTTTTTTCGACCGACTTTTTCAAGATGTTCATGATCCTATTTTAACGAACACCTTCTGTGACAGCTGTCGAAACTAGTTCGATGAGGCGGAGTGAAAGGTCAATTGGACATCGAGTTTTCTATGCGCGTCGATCGATAATAAAACGGTCACCCTATAGAACCACGTCGCTTGTCGAAGATTGTCTTCTTCTTTTTTTCCTCTCCTTTTTTTTTTCTTGCCTTATATAGATGCCAACGTTATTTCTTCAATTTTCACGGATATATTATCTCAAAGAGTAGGAAGAGATAGATAGATAGATAGATAGATAGATAGATAGATAGATAGATAGATAGATAGATAGATAGATAGATAGATAGACAGATCGAGAGACAAAGACGAAGATAGAGATAAAGAAAGAGAAAGAAAGAGAAAAAGAGAGAAAGAGAAAGAGAAAGAAGAGATCGACGGTTCCTTTGTAAACGTCTCCGTTTCAACGACGATCGTAGAAAAAGAGAAGGTTGAGAGGGAGTAAGAAGAGAAAGAGAAAGAGAAAGAGAAAGAGAAAGAGAAAGATAGAAAGAGAGAGAGAGAGAGGGTGGCTTGGTGTCGTAGACGACAGCGTCTGAATAAGAAGTTTCACGGGGGTATTTTATTTCGTCGAGCGTCATTCGACCGCATCCGAGCCATTAGCCAAGTAGTTTTAATTCGCGAGATGAGAGAGAGAGAGAGAGAGAGAGAGAGATTCCTGGCGTTTATCTTTCCTCTCAAGCTGGTACACCCGATTGTAAGCTCAACTTTCCTTGAGTGCTTCTTGAATGACCGTTGTTGAGTTTTTCCTTCGTTTAATGGATCCCCGTGCGAGACGATCGGATTCTCCTCGTAATCCAAAAAATTTTCTCCTTTCTCGTTTAAGCTCGATAAAAAAAAGCTTGTAAAATGATACCTATTCTTCCTTTGTAATCTTTATTTTTATTAATTAAAGATTTTCTTTCTCTGTCTTTCTCTTTCTGTCTTTTTCTCTCGTTTATCTTTTTCTCTCGTAGGAATTTTAATCATTTGTTTTTCCGTTTCAATATTATATTCGTTATATATATATATATATATATATATATATATATATATATATATGCCCAAAAATGCTTTATTAAAAAGATGCTTTTAAAGATATTTATATATATGTATATGTATATATATATATATATACACACGTATAATAGATACTTATTTTGATTACTTAAATCAATTCTTTTTTCTTTTTTTTAATATTCGTCGAACGAGAATCAACGAAGGAAGATATTGCGATATTACGATCGTAATGACGATAACGAGGATCCTTTCGGTTCTTTCGTAAAATCGATAGTCCGCGTAACGAGGACGAGTGGTAGAGAAGGATGGTAAAACGTCGGCGTGGGTTAGGGGATTTGCGGGGGTGTAGAAGAAAAGGGGAAGGGTGGTGAGGCAAGGGAGAGAATGGGAAAGCCGCAGGTGTTACACCGGGTATGGCAGGTAAGCCTCCGCGTAATTTCTGGTGGCGGGCTTTAAAGAGAGGGGGTAAACGGGAGATGGAGGGGGTGGTTGGTAACAGAGAGGGATGGTTAGAGAAACTGGCGTTGCTTTTCGCGAGGGGTGGTGACCCCGTTAGTAGAGATAAAGAGAAGATTGAAATGTTTATCGGATGCGGTGTCGCGATAAAAAGCGTGAATGAGGAGAAAGAGGAGAAGGAAGAGGAGGAGGAGGAGGAGGAGGAGGAGGAGGAGGAGGTGGAAAAGGAAATGGTGAATATAGAAAAGAGAGAAAGAGAGAACAGGATTGATTTTTTTTTTATCGTTTAACACGTAGATCCCCATATTGTGGGAAGTAGGTAAGTGGAAATGTACTGCAATGTGAGAGCTTTAAGAGGTAAAATTGTGCGAGTCGAGGATTTAATGTAATAATAAAAAGGACTGCCAATTTTCTCTAATATACTTACTCGAGCAAGTATGTAAAAGCGAATGGATGAGGAAAAGTGTATGTATGTATCTGTGAACGACAGAGAGAGAGAGAGAGAGAGAGAGAGAGAGAGAGAGAGAGAGAGAGAGAGAAAGGAATGATATTATTGTTTGAATCATGCTATATAATTATAATAGAGCTAGTATGAAAAGATAAGAAAGTAGAAAAGAGATTATATCATATTTATAATAAATGACAAAGAGATATAAGAATGAAATAAAATGATTCTCTCAATAAAGTAGGAATGGAGAGAAGGTAATAAGGAGTAGGTGGAGAAGAGGAGAATAAGAAGGAGGTGGAGAAAGAGAAGGAGAGCGGTGGTGGTGGCTGTAGAAGAAAAATATCAAAGAAAGAAAAAAAGAAAAAGGAAATTGCGAAAAATCGATGTCCGGAAAATGCGTTTATTGTATGATCTACGCTTCTTTGGCGGTGCATCGCGCCTGCAACGACGCGCCGATATTTTTAATAAGATTCTCACCCTCTCTCTCTCTCTCTCTCTCTCTCTTATTTGGCGGCTATTCAAGGGAAAAGAGAGAGAGAGAGAGAAAGGGTGAGTAGGAAGATCAAGGACGATGAAGAATAACTTCACTTCTCTCGAAAAGAATTTCTTTTGATCGCAAGACTTCTTTCTGCTTCTCTCTCTCTCTCTCTCTCTCTCTCTCTCTCTCTCTCTTTCTTTCTCCTCTCACCCTCTTTCACCTCTTCAAGATTCGTGCTCGTTCTTTGCGAGTAATATAGTTTTTCCGAGTGACTTGGCACGAGTGAGTCGACCAACTCGTCCCAGATTCTTCTTTTCGCGTCTATCGTTTCGGAAATATGGAATCTCGTGTCTCGCTCGGTCTATGCAAAATTGCTTCTTCTTCTTCTTCTTCTTCTTCTTCTCCTCCTCCTTCTTCTTTTTCTCCGTCTTCATATTCTTTCTCTTTTTCTTTCTTTTTCACTTTCCTTCTTCATCAATAATATCATTGTATTTATAATTTTTATCTTTTAAAGCGATAGATCTATTCATCTTACATCTCTCAGTTTTATACACACATATACCGATTATTTCAAGATTTTCGATTTATTTTGTACTTACGATGAAACGGAAGAATTTTCTTTTTTATTTTTTCGCACGTGACTTTTAGATCGAGCATCAAACGATACGGGGAGAGAGGAAGAGAAAGATTAGCAGAGTGAAAGAGAAAGAGATAGAAAAAGAGAAAGAGAGAGAGAGAGAGAGAGAGAGAAAGAGAGAGAGAGAGGGAGAGATAGGCTATTGTAGCTTTACGAAGGTGAGAGCCGCTTTTTGATCCCAACTGTGAAATTGCTTTACGTCCACCTCAATGGGTGTTCTAAGCCTTTTGAGATTTTCGTTGGCTCGCTCGTCCAACATAGATTGTTTCGTTTCTTCTCACACGGTAATTCCCAATGAAAACAACACGATCATCTTCTATTCTACGTAATATTTTTGTAAATCCTTAAAATGAGATATTTGTTGGATATAAATCCTTTTGAATTAGAACGTTTTATACAACATATATATATATATATATATATATATATATATATATATAACGTAGATGGTAGAAAAGAAGAATATTTCTATCTTTTATTCTTTGTTTTCTTTTTTTCCTTTTGTCAAGTTAATTATTCATCGTATTTCGTATTCACATTTTTTAATCCAACACATAGAAAAAAATGATCTCTAATCGGTACGCAATTATTTACACGCGACATATTTGCATTATTAATCGGCTTTCCTTCTATATTCCTTCTCATTTAATCAATCACGTAAATTCCGAGAGATTGCATTTTTAATATATTAGTCGTTCGATCGTTCTTCTATTTCCTCTATCTATTTCTACCTCTCTCTTTCTCTCTCTATATATATCTATTTTTCTGTGGTCATCTCTCTCTCTCTCTCTCTCTCTCTCTTTCTCTGTCTCCGTCTCTGTCTCTGTCTCTATCTCTTTTGTTGTCAAGTTCGTTGTTATAAAATTATAATTAGGCAGAAATGTCTCGGTGTTGGAAAAAGGAATTATTACATAAAATTACGTTACACGCGTGTTTCTATGAGCGAGATGAAAAAGCATTTGGCGCGGAAAAGTGAAACTTTTCAACCGAAGAAAGATAGAAATAATTAGAGATAATTGGATCCCATTTAATTGGCTTCTTTGAGCGATTTCATTTTTGTTACGCGTAGGAGACAGAGAAAGTGTATATCAGAGAATCACGAGCGAACATAGTTTACATTCCGTGGATATTATCATTATTATCATTATCATTATCATCATTATTATTATTATTGTTACTACTACTATTATTATTATTGTTATTATTATTATTATTATTATTATCATCACTAATATCATCATCATCATCATCATCGAACAACTTATTATCAAGAAATTACATTTTTTATCTACGAAACATTTTTTTTGTAATTCATATCAATGATCATATTTTTCTCGTTTCCATTCAAAAAGATTTTTACGATCGAAACGATCTTCATTCATAAAACATAGCACGTTCTTTCTTTTCTTTCTTTTTTTTTTTTTTTTTTAAATCAGAACGAGAGCAATCTTTTTTATCGCTTTTTCTATCGCTTCTCCTTTCGACAAAGAGTATAATTTAGTAGACGTATACGTGACGATCGAACGGGAATTCTCGTTTAATCGATAACATTGTCCATTCAATCGGAAATTTCGCGTTGATCGAGATGCAGAGATTTACATCGGGATTTTTTTTTTCTTTTTCTTTCTTTTCTTTCTTTTATTACTCCTTCGAAATCAGTAAATCGAAAGAAGTTGCTTTCTATTTGTTCTGTTTTTTCTTTTCTTTTTTTTTTTCTTTCTTTCTTTCGACGACGACGACGACGATGTCGTCGACGACGCACGATACGTCATCGAGTCGGGGACAAACATCATTCACGACGATTCGGCGCATCAGAAATAAAATCGCGATTGTATTTTTTATTTTTTTTTTTTTTCATTTCGATAAAAGTTAGATTCTTTCTCGATTTCTGCTACGACAAAGACGACGAGAATTCTCGTCGACTTTATCTCTGAATTTCATTTGACGTAATAAGATCTTTTCGAAGCTCAAATTTATAGTGAATGGGTATCGAATTATAATACGAACATTTTTCTTTTTTTTTTCTTTCTTTTGCCTCTTCCTTTTTTATTTTTTTTTTATTTTTTAATTAAATCTTTCCTTTTTCCAAACTGATAGCAAAGTGCTACAAATTTCTCATTAATATATATTGACATATACATACGCACACACACACACACACACACACACACACACACATATATATGTATATAAAATATCTATAAAAGAGATAAAAATTGTAGTTAAATTTGATTTTTGTATTGATCTTTTGTATTACGACAAAGATAAAAAAGAAGAAAAGAAAAAAGATTCATATTCGCTTTAAAAAAATGTTTTCGAATATAGCAATATCTATATCTATGCATATATCCATTGTATAAATGTTGAGATTACACTTCCCTTTTTTTTGTTTTTTGATTTTACATCGTTCTTTATTTATTTCTTTTTTCTTTAATTAACATCCCCATTATATTACTTTACTTAATATTTTATTAATAACATCGAAGAAGGATATCTTTTGTTTACAAAACTAAACAGAGATCTAAGTAGTAAGAGACCAAATTATATCCGACTCTCTCGGTTGATCTTATGATCGACAGGTTGTTTACATAAACATCTCTCGTTGTGAAATAGGGAGACGATGGAATGGTCGATAACATGTACATACATATATACATACATACACATACAAATATATATATATATTACGTACATACATACGTATGTACATAGAAGATGTTGGCAACAAGAACAACACGTGCCATTTGCTAGCGAATCTTCTCTCTCTCTCCCTCTCTATCCATCTATCTATCTATCTATCTATCTATCTATCTATGTTTCTCTCTCCCTCACCCCTCTTTCACTACATTTCTGAAACAGCATGTCGAAGTCTTCCACCGGTCGAGTATTCGTGCTTGTAACACAACGTTTTCGAGTACCGATCCGCATGGGAGACATAAACACGACGTGAGACGTGCTTATCGTTTAACAATTAACAATTACCCTGTAATTATCGATTCGTTTGATATCGATTTCATCGAATCTAAGTAATAGAGGGAATTAATCATACGAATCGAGAAAGGAATGGTTTCTTCCTATGGCATTGTAACTTTTTTTTTATTCTCTTCTTTTCTTTTTTATTTTCATCATTACATAATCGATCTCGTAAATCGTTACCTCGATGGGTACGATTTCTTCGGATTATTTTTTTTTCTTTTCTATTTTTTTTTTTTCTTATTCAAAACAAAAAGAGTAAGGTACTTGTAGATACACATAGTACGAATATATAAAACGCTTTTCACATGACGGAGGTGGGGTAGGTGGGATGGTGGGGTTGGGTAGGAGATGCAACGACAAAAAAGAAAAAGTTACTGTTCTCGTGGTTAATTGAAAGCACACATTTTCTCTCTCTCTCTCTCTCTCTCTCTCTCTCTCTCTGTCTCTCTCTCTCTCTCTCTCTCTTTCACTCTCTCTCAAGTCGACGGAACATTTAGTATACGGTCTAACACGCTTCGTGGATCCACTTGAAGCGAAAATGTAATCTACCTTTCAATGTGATTCAATGCACCAGGGTTTGTCGATACATTGCGTTTATATTGTAGGGAGAATTGTGAGAAAGGGAGAAGGAGAGAGAAAGAGAGAGAGAGAGAGAGAGAGAGAGAGAGAGAGAGAGAGAGGAGAACATGTACAAACGCTTTGCAAAGTAATATAAATGAATTTACATGTGTGAGTTAAATTCAATAACTCGTTTATACTTAACAAGATCTTGTAAACGTATCTACATTACATGCATAGCCATTTATCAATTGAAACGATATTTCCCAATATCATAGGTACATATATACATAGATACATATATACATACATATATATATATATACATATATACATACATATAATACATATCTACGTACGTATACTACTAACTTTTATTTTTATTTTCCTCGAAACACAACGTTATTCTATACATATTTAAATATCGTTCCGCGATCATTGATCGGAGTAAAAATTTGTTGTGACGGAGTAGAAACAGTCGTCGAAGGTAGACTGTTGGTTCTTTATTTTTTTTTTTTTTTTCGTTTTTCTCGTTTACAAAGGTCGAACCAAGAGCTAAAGAAGAAGAAGTCGTAGAAGATAGCAGGGACAGTGGTGGAAGGTGGAGAAGGGGGTGGTTGATGGGAGGTTGGAGGTTGGAGATTGGAGGCAAAGTTGAGGGTGGGGATTGGGATAGCTAGATCGGAACGTTTTTACGTAGGACCCTTTAACAAAGTTACAAAGGCGACCGAGTTGAGCTCCATTAAGGAGTTCATTCTGGAAACGAATTAATAGGTGTTATCCCCTTGATAAAATTGAAGTAACGAGATTAAAACTAAGGGGCCTTTCCTACAAGAAATTTTGTCTCTCTCTCTCTCTCTCTCTCTCTCTCTCTCTCTCTCTCTCTCTCTCTCTCTCTCGATGGTAACCTGGTGTTAAAATACGAGCAAGTACGGAGGAGTTCTCATTATCGGTGTGAACGCTTAGGCCGAAAAATCGATTATCCTACGAAGAGACTCCAAAGAGGCACAGGGACAATAATATTTGCGTTAGCAGCTGAGTAATAGCAACATCGGAACTAACCATACTCTTTTCCAAGTCCCTTTAATCGGGATACCTCAAAATCCACGAAAGCTTCTTTCGTCTTATCCTAAAATCACCAAACACCAATCCCATCTATAACGTATATACCGAGATCGATATAATATGTATATATGTATGTATATAAATGCGTACACGCGTAAATACAACCACCGATGTAGGAAAATCTCTATGTACGGTAAAATTTGGAAAACCGATGGAATCGGCGAGTCGGTGAAATCACACGAAAACGCGTAGATATTTTCTCGTTTATTGGACAGATAGAAAAGCTGATGTTGGAGCTCTATGTAATGTAGGAAATATACGAATAAATAAATTTCTAGTCCGCTAGAACGAACTAAAAATATTCGATCCTTTTTTTTCTATCCTTCTCCACAAAATGAAACAAAACGAAAGAAAGAGAGAGAGAAAGAGAGAAAGTTGTATTTCGTCGCCCAACATATTTTTTTAACGCGAAGTTGATGCGTTGGTTATTATTATAATAAAACGAGGAACGAAATATATATACACATACACAAATTTCTTTTGTTAGCTCGTAGACGCAAACGTAGCCAAAGCGATACACTTACATTGTTGATCCCTTCTACAATTTTATATATATATATATATATATATATATATATATATATATATATGCATTATATATTATACTAGCGAATTATAACAAGCGCCCCGAGATTATGCAAATGTTTAATCGCGAAGGAGCCCGCTAATGGGAAGAAATTGCAGTGCTGGCGGCAGATTAAGAATCTCTTCCTCTCGGGTTGCCGGTGGTGGTCCAAGGTCGCGGAGGCTGCGCAACACCGTTGGCATCCCTTAAGAAGTTCTTTCCCTTAAGACGCGTTCGCCGACCCCTTTCGCTCCGCGCCATTGCTGCTTCGCTCGTGCTAGTCGGTGCTGCCGAGATAAGGATTTAATTTTTGACCATCTTTAATCCTAATTCCGAGTTACTTGGGAGCCCAAGTACGCCACCTTAAAACGTCCCTTGCCTCTCTTACTCTTCTTCTTTACTCTCATCTTCCTTCTTCTTCCTTCTTCCTTCTTCTTCTTCGTTTTCGTCTTCTTCTTCGTTTTCTTCTTCTTCTTTTTTGGGGACACGGATGCTGATTAACGATACGGTCCAAAGATTTTTCTCATTATTCGTAACGACGATTTTTTGCTGCTTTATAATTGTATATACATGTATATCTATATATTTAATTTAATGTGATGTTTTCAAACGATTTTATTCAATAATTATCTTCAACGATTATATTCAACGATCATCTTCAATGATTATCTTCAATGATTTTATTCAATCATCATCTTGAATGATTTTAATTAACGATCGTTTAAACATTCTTTTTGATCGATTTAACTTTGATCGATAATTTCATTAATGTATTTTCTTCAATAGATTTTATTCGAAAGAGTTAAATGCAATCGATATAATCTATCGAATGCATAGATCGAAACATCTCTAAGGAGAAGGAAGGATAGAGATCGTAATTATACATTATACATACATACATACATACATACATATATATATATATATATATATATATATATATATATATATAGATACGTCAAACATTCGCACGTCGTCTTAGATAATTGTAGTAGTAATACGGTACGATTACCACGTCGCGTATGACTGGCTCCCGTAGGATGCATCCTATGAGATCGATTCGAATCAATATAATCGGGTCTAAACTGAGGAAGCTCCTACCTTCTAAGAGGTATTATATACCTCCTTGCTATAGTAATCGCTTTGGAACAAGCTTTGCAGCTATTATCTCGTATACAGTATACCGATACCTACTGTGCGCTATTGTGCACTTGTCTTTTATACTAACACAAGCTTATTAATATTATTGTTATTATTATTATTGTTATTATTATTACTGATTATTATTATATGTATCGTATCAAACATTTTTTCGATCTAATTGCATCGACAGTTCTGATCATATCCCGATACTCTTTTATCATAAATAATATCTTACCATTCACGTCGAGTTCGTAAAATTTGATTTAATCGAATGCTTTTCTTTCTTCATTCCTTTTTTTCTTTTTTTTTGTTTTTTCGTTCATTAATCATCTCGTGTGGAAGAGTAGAAACGACGCGATTTAGCTTAATTGTAGATTAACAAAAAGGAGAAGAAGATAAATAAGATGAAGATGATGATGAGAAGGTAGAAAAGGAAGGAATGAAAAAGAAGAAGGAAAGAAAGGAAAAAAGAAATAGAAAAATGTTTGAGAACTCTTTTTGCTTGCTCAGCTCGGTATGAAATTGGTAGGAAGCACTTTGACGCGTCGACGAGCTTCTCTATGGCTCCTAGTGCCCTCGAAACTTTCTCTTACCCCTGAACGCGTTCATTCGTGTGTCGGAGTGCATAAGAGTTAGAGGGAGAGAGAGAGAGAGACAGAGAGAGAGAGAGAGAGAGCTACTGAGATAGATAAAGAGAGAGTGAGAAAGAGAGAGAGAGAGGGAGTTCGCGTTTATCTGGAAAATGTGATACAAACCCACAGCTCGAGTTTATCGCTCGAGTAGTATATACACGTGTGTTTGCCCTTGTATGTGTGTGCACGTGCGTAGAAAGCCTCTAGGGAGATCCGGCTTGGTGTATTTAACGGTAGACCAGATTTTCGTAATTGCTTGGTTCGTTTTAATCGCGTTTTACGGCAGGCCAAAGTGAATATTTCGAGAACGGGAATACGAGACTCGGGGATTAGTGGCTCTCTTCGGGATGGTGGAAAAAAAAGGAGGGATTTAACCCCTCCCACCACTTTCTCTTCTCCTACACTCCATGATTTCTGTCTTTCCGAACGATCGGTTTCATCGATTATTTCCTCTTCACATCGTTCCCACTTCTCTCTCTCTCTCTCTCCCTCTCTTTGTATATATATATGTATATATATATATATATATATATATATATATATATATATATCTTTTTTCCTTTCTGTTCGTCTCTCCTTCTCTGTCGTATGCGCGCACTTTTTTAATGGCACCTTTTGTCATATCTTTTATGCGTCATCGTTGGCATTCAACACAACTTTTTAACACATTTTCCCGGATGACGAACGTACTACGCGCGCGTATCATAGACTCGAATGGTTTTTCACGAACAGTTGAAAATCATTAAAGCGAGAAAAATAAAACGATACGCCATATCTATCTATCTATACGGTACCTCCAATTTCGACCGGTGACGTGTTTTATCGTCTCTTGGAAATTTTTTTATTTATTTATTTATTTATTTATTTATTTATCTATTCGTTTTTTATTCATTTATTTATTTATTTTCTATTTTTTCTTTTTATTCTTTCTCTCTCTCTCTCTCTCTCTCTCTCTCTCTCTCTCTCTCTCTCTCTCTCATCGTTTCTCGTTAGTAAATAGTACATGAGTAAAGCTCTTTCCGTAAAGATCGATTTGATGATTTTTTTTTTTTTTTTAGATCTTTGGCGCGTACGCTCGAAACGAGCAATTTGTGACATATATCTATGTATTCTTTCAACGCTATACGTTCTTCATTCTTTTTATCGACGGCGTACACGCTAATACATATATAAATACATACATACATACATACATACATACATATTACATGCATGTCCCTCCTAGTATATACGTACGTAGATATGTACTATGTACTTATATGCATACCTTTTTTTCGATATTCACTTAGCCATCGATAGAAGCGATATCAACGGAAGAGTCGAGGATTAATCACTCGTTATCAGACTGGTACGTTGATCGTTTCCCCTGGCAGATGTTCCCGTTCACGCTTTCAGACGGATCGAAAGCTCTGACCGACGTATATCTAAGGCGATCTCCGTTGTGGTTTGCTTGGTCATTAGCAATTGACGTGGAACGCAAAGGGGTTATTAACGGAAATGCACGCAAATAGAGAGAGAGAGAGAGAGAGAGAGAGAGAGAGAGAGAGAGAGAGAGAGAGTAGGTGCATCATAGATACACACACATAGACGTTCGCATAAATCCATGATATGCGCTTATACGTATATACAATATATACCCACGTATATAAATATATATATATATATATATATATATATATATATATATATAATTACGTAGTTGGATTGGTTTATTCAGTAACAAAGTCATATCTATCGTACAGTATATACATAGGTGGTATTCGAATGCATTGGAACGTTGAAAATTTTATTGTAAATTATTTTTACCTGTTAAATCCCTTGCTAGTCGAAGACCTATTACGATACCTATTACGATAGAACTTCTATATTAATATCGATACACGTGTATCTGCCTTCGAATACTTCGATATTAATTATTCAGGATTACATTCACGATAATCGTCAAAGGTATGGCAACCGTTGCAAAAGAGGGATGGATAGAGAAAGAGAAAGAGGAAAGAGAAAGAGAGAAACACAGAGAAAGACAGAGAAAGAGTGAATATAGATCTATGCGGATTTCGACTTTGAGTTCATCTCTGTAGAACACCATTGGTTGCTTTCCAATGGAACCTCTTTGCAATCTCGAGGGATTAGTTCTGTCATCGACTAATATTATCGATACGGTTCCCCAAAAATTAATTGGGTTTGATCGAAACCTCCAAAGCGTCAATGGTAGATAGATAGATACTACCTTTCTCTCTCTCCCTCTCTCTCTCTCTCTCTGTTTCTCCCTTTTCTTCTCTTGCCCTATCCTCTCTTTCCCTTCGTTTCACTCTTTCAACATTCTTCAACCTATTCATGGAATAAACTTTTCTTTACAGGACGTTCAAAATTCGTGTGTCTCTATGCGTACGTATTTATACCTATGTATATATAATATGCTTTTATCTACCTACTGTGTGTTGAAGTCACTCGCGTATTAGTTATCTGTTTTCCCATTTTTACGATAAGTGTATACGTCTATACATACACGCACACATATATATATATGTACTTACGCGTTTTACCTATACAAACGTAATGGCAATCGTGGATTTAACTACGGCCAGTATTATTGATCGCCATTTGACCCATCGCCTATCGTGCTTTTAATAAGAGAGACGCGTATCGTGTGTGCTGTTACGCATTACGTAACATTTATTTTACGTGTCTGCGTACGTGTGGCCGGTGCGTAAGTGCGAGTGTGGACACGAGAGTACGGGTGCGGATTGTGAGGGTGTGCGTCTATATGGGCTTAACGTTTGTGCGAGCGAGTTGGCTTTAAAACCATAGAAGAGAGGAATACTGCGCGTTACATCGCAGCTGCTTTATACATGATGTCGTTCGTTCGTTCATTTGTTCGTTCATTCGTTAGTTTTGTTAAGGGAAAGTAATGTCCACGGTAGGGGATTTGAAAAAGCGTGAAAAAAGTAACGTTATACATTAATGCGTATGTATGTGCGTGTATGTATGTGTTATGTATATGTTACATCGTACACGTAGACAAAGAAATAGTATTGTATATAGATATGTACATACGTACATATGTATACATATTTTTGTTTCGCCTAATCGAACGATTTGTCGTAAATTAATCGTCGCTTGTTGTTGATCACTCGAATCGATTTTAAAAATTGGATATTTTCACTTTCGTTACGAGGTTTCTCGTTCGTAAAATTCGAAAATTGTATCGATGTTAATTTACTTTCTCTATCTCTATCTCCGTCTATCTTTATCCTTCTCTCTGTATGTGCGTATTTTTCCGTCTACCTTTTTTCACTTTTTTATTATTTTGTTTCTTCTTTTTTTGTTTTTTATTATTTTTTCATTTTTAAACAAAGAGCAACGAACAGATGATTTAAAAAAATATGTATACATCGTATATACCCATGTTGGATTACGTATATTTCTGTTTCGCCTAATCGTGCGATTTTCCTGATTCGCAAATAAATCGTCGCGCGTTGTTGATCACTCTAGTCGATTTGGAAAATCGAATATTTTCACTTTCGTTAGGAGGTTTTTCGTAACATCCAAAATTTGCATCGACGTTAATTATTCTCCATTTGTCTCTGTATGTGTGCGTGCGTGCGTGCGTGCGTGCGTGTACGTATATGTGTGTGTTTTTATTATGTTCCTCTTTTTTTATTTATTTATTTATTTATTTATTTATTTTTAAACGAAGCAACAAACGGACGATTTAAAAAATAACTACACGTGCTTTTACATCGTTATCAGAAAAAGGGAAAGTAACGTAACCAAGAGATACATAGAGATATATATTTCATTGGAGATTTTTCGAGACACGAGGAGGCGTTTGCAAAAGGGATTCAAAGTATATATCCCTTTTTCGTTTCAGTACGGTGGATCGAATCATAAATCGTCTTTCTGCGGATAGTCCGAAAGGACTTTCGACGATAAGAAAAACTCACATCAGCTACGGAGAACCAGAAAGAGAGGGTGTATAGTATAACAGTGTACATATGTACGTACGTACGTACGTATGTATGTATGTATGTATTCGTGAGAAAGAAAAAGAAAGAGAAAGAGAAAGAGAGAAAAAGAGAGAGAGAGAGAGAGAGAGAGAGAGAGAGAACACTAAGCAATGCCAAAGAAGCATGAAATCCGAAAATCCGTGAAATCCAAGCGATTTCGTTCCTCCATTTTTCTCTCTCTCTCTTTTTTACACATGCACGCAAACACATACGTATATACACATACAGTTTTTTTCTTCCTCTTTGTATTCTTTCTCCCCATGTCTTACAGAGTCTGTATTTAACAGACACCAAGCAGATTCCTGAAACATCTACGCGAAATCTCTGTTAAGCCAGAGACCGAAGCCTAACTTCGTAGTTTTAAATCTTGTAAGATGGAGAGAGAAAGATAAGAAAGATGGAGAGAGATGGAGAGAGAGAGAAATAATGGGGTGTGAACGTAGAATCTTTAGATTGAAACGTCGAGCTCGTTTAACGAGATCGTTACTCCATTAAGGATAATAATTTTTCTTTTAGCTCGTGTCCTACCGTAATTTTTTAATTACTTATTCTTTTTCTATTTTTTCTCTTGTTTCTTTTTTTAATCTTTCGTTTTCCCTTCCTCGTTTCCTTTTTCTTATTCCTCGTTTCGTTCTTCTTTTTTTATCCTATTTCTTTTTCTTACTTCGTTCTTTTATCTTTTCCTTTTTTTTTTCTTTTTTTTTTTAATCGTCAAACAGAAAAATGTAATTCCAATCTTACATAATCTCGTGGAGCTTACGCGCACGTTAACATTTTCCAAACGATAACGAATTTTAAACGATAGTACAGTGTCTTAAGAGTTAAGTTATCACGAATTATTGGTTAATTGATTCACTACGAGTATATCCCTTCTCCTCCTATCGTCCCTCCCCCTGTGGATAAGGGGTTAGTAGTAGAATATATCCACAGTATCTCCTGCTTGTCGTAAAAGGCGACTAATAGGAGTCCTATAGTCATAGGATAAAATTGTTTCACCTTGCGATATTGTCGAGATTGAAGATCAAAATGGATCATCGTTGATATATCAATTAAATTCTCAGACAGAAAGAAAGAAGAAAAAAAATATATATATATATATTATGTCGCGTCGTAGAAAGAAAGAAAGGATCAATGATAGGAAAGAGAGAGAAAGAAAGAAGAAAAAAAAAGAAAAGAAAAATAAGAGAGAAAAGGAAAAAAAGAAATTGAAAGACAACCTTTCTCTCTCTCTCTCTCTCTCTCTCTCTCTCTTTCTCTCTCTCTATTTCTCTCTGTGTGATCCTCTTCGAATTTCTTCGCTTGGACTTCCTTTTTCACCCTCTCGAAGATCAACGAAGCAACCCCATCGAGAGAACCTCGAAGAGCTTGGATAGGTTGGTAGTAGTCGTAGGTAGGGTGGAAAGGCCGAAAGCCAAGCAAATCTGTTCCAATTCCCTCTCGGTTCCTTAGCTTAACCTCACGCTTGTTCCTTTACTTATTTCTTTACGCCCTACAACGTTCTCCCTCAGAAGAAAAAAAAAAGGGAGAACGTACGCTAGCTTCCTTGTCTTTCACCCCTCAAAGCTTTCTCTCTCTTTCTCTCTCTCTCTCTCTCTCTTTCTCTCTGTCTCTCTTACACCTTCTTAAACCCTTCCTTTCTTTCGTCTTTCCTTCCTTCCTTCCTCCTCGAGACATAGCCGCACAGCTAACGACTTCCATTAACCCTTTCTACCGTTAAATCATTTTTCGTCTTACTCGCGATTAATATAAGAGGTTGGTCTCGGTAGGGGATGAAGTAGTTGAACGGGTATGAGTAAAAAAAAAAAAGGAGGAAGAAGAAAAAACTTATTAGAAAACATCGAGACGACATTTCCTTCTTTTATTTTTCTTATTTCTCTCTCTCTCTCTCTCTCTCTCTTTCTCTCTCTTTCTTTTCGATCAACTACTCACTTTGTTTCGTTCCTTTTGTATTTATTCTTTGATAAAACTCTTCTCGTCTCGACGAAGTGACAGTCTCCCCAACCTCACTCTTCTACCCTTCCATAAATGAAGTCTTACGAGTTTTTCTCGCTTAAATTCGTTCTGCCGCTTAACTCGAATCTAGACTGAACGATCCGATCCGATCCGATCCGATCCGATCCGATCCGATCCGATCCGATTCGATTCGATTAATTTCGTCGAAGAAATTATTCCACGATCGAATTGTACGTAACATTTTAATCGATGCTTTTTAATTATCCTTTCAGTACAATACTATTTTGTTTCTATTTTCTTTTTTTTTTTTTCTTTTTTAATATAAAGCATTTCATCCGTTCTATCGACGATTGTATTTTATATATATATATATATATATATATATATATATATGTATGTATGTACGTATATATAATTTAATGTGGATCGAATACAAATGAATAATATTGTTTATTTCATTCGTTCGAAAGAATTACTCTCTAATCCCTGTCGCGAAATCTAATTTCATCTACGAACTGAAATAGCGTCGATCTGGATTTTTTTCTGTTCTTTTTTTATTTATTTATTTATTTTTTCGCTTGATTTATATTTATTTCTCTTCTTCCCTTTTCGTTTCCTTTTGGTTAAAAAGACCAAACTGAATACACTTTTTGCAACGTGACTCCATATTAGTATTAACTACTCTGTGTTGTGCTACTCTCGGTCTGCGAGATATAATAAAAGTTTAGTTTTATACGATCGAAGTTTAAGCGTCTAATATAAAGAAACGCGGGAAGGGATGTAAAGCGAGGGATGTAAAAAATAAACGAGGGAGTATAAGTGAATATTAAAGTGGAAATAATAGACAGAATTTTTTTATTTTTTCCTTTTTTTCTTGATCCTTTTTGTCTTTTTCTCTGTTTTGTCTTTTATTTTCTTTTTTTTTTTTTCTTTTTTCTTCATTTCTTATTTCTCTTTTCCTTTTAACGAAATTTAATAAACTGCATTACGTGGTGTCGCACCTGTGTTACGCGTTAAACGTTAATAAATCTTAGTTAAAAACGGCATATATTTTTTTAACGCTTGAATAATCAGATATTCGAAATCTTTTTTCGTTGAATTTCGTGAAAAACATATTTCATTCGTAAAAAAATTGAAGATATGATTAAGTCGAATGATCGTTCGTTTTAATTTTTGTAGTGATATTCTTATCTCATTTTATCATCGTTCGAGGACGAGATTATTAATAATTATCAAAAATTCGTCGTCGTGAATTTGTATAGCGTACATACGATATCCATTATTAATCTCCTACGAATGTTCGCCAAAGTGTCAATTTAACTTGCCGAATCTTCTTTATTTTTGTCGATTTCGAGCAGAAACGTAAATATACATATGCGTACCATCCACACGTATATACACGTATACACCGAAGAGGATTATACGATTGTACAGTAACAAAGTAAATTCATTTCATCGTCAAAAATCAACCCGATTTTATCACTAGAAAAAAAAGCATCGGATATTCGTTATTCATCTCATGCATACATATATGCATACATATATACATACATATATGTATTCTCGATATCGTTATCGCGAAGGTACGAACGGTGATGGTAGTGGCGAAGGTGGTGGGAGTAAAAAGAGTGGTCAAAATAGTCCATTCGCTTAACTCGCGTAGCTTCGATTCGATCGCATAATCGAATCGAACTCCATCATGGATATACCGTGTTACATCGCAAAAGAAAGAGAGAGAGAGAAATAGATAGATAGATAGATAGATAGATAGATAGATAGATAGATAGATAGATAGATAGATAGATAGATAGATAGATAGAAACGATGTTGATAAATTTAATAGAAAAGTTTTACTCGAACGACGTTAAATTCGATATATAGCAATCGTTTCGACATAAATAAATAGATACACACATATATATATACATATATATATACGAAAGTATAATATATTTTTTGATTATCGAAACGATCCTTAAACGCTATATTTTAAATAAATTACACACGCACACACACACATATATATATATATAAATTAGTCTTATTCTCGATAGTAATTTTTTTCTTTCTCTTCTTTTTTCGAAAATTCTTTAAAAAATAAATTTACATTATTTTATTGTCAAATTGAATTTGTCAAATTAAATCTTACTATTACATTAACGAAATCATCGAGTCTTGTGTAATATCGTTTATAAAATCGCTTGTAATCGAGAATCTCGTTATTATTATTCGCTTTATGACGTCGATTGTGATAATTAAAAACAACGAGGAAAGTTTATTATTATAATCGTGGCGATTTGAAATACTTGGAAAACAATCGTGCGAGAGGCTTCTCTGGGTACTACATGGGACCTTGCGTATGTATGTATAGACGTCTAAATTGTCGGCATTGTTCGTAACGTTTGTTGACGTTAACAGCTTAGTTTGGCAGTTTCGATTCGCTCGCCACGGGGATCCCAAGGGTACCTTTTGTCCCCCTCCACTCTCATCTCCACTCCCACCCACTACTACCCTTACCACCTTCGTCATCCCTACCATCTCTCTCCTACTATCGACGACAGTTTCCTATCGTTGTTTGATATAGATATATATATACGAATCTATGCGTATGTATACGTGTATGTGTAAATATATCTGGTACGTATGTATGTATGTTTGTATGTATGTGTGAGAAAAGAGAGACAGAGAGAAGTACGTCTCATTACTCATTGTTTACGTTACGCATTTGAAGTCACGCGAAAAGACGATTGACTTTCAAGGTTATCATTTTGATCCTTTCCTACGATTAAACGAATTTTTATTTAGATTGGTAGATTGACAAGGACAAAGCGTAGCTCCGAATACGAATACAATACAAGCATTTTTATTATTCATCTCATTTTTCAATTATATAACACATACACACACACACACATACAACGTATATATGTATATATTTTTTGTGTCGTCGCAAATGTTATTATTTATCAACTATCTCGATTTATATAGACATAAATCATTTCTTTGAGAATAGATTCGTTTAAGATATCTTAATATTTATACACGTAATATCATTCGATTCATAAACAAATATATACGTATATTCCATCTACATACAAGATTTATGCAATATATCATTGTTGTTAGACGTTTGTATAATTGTTTGTCATATAGCTACAGGAAATTTCTATGTACTTAAACAGCTGCGCATTCGGACATCATTGTCATAGATCAGCATCGTACTCTCTCTCTCTCTCTCTTTCTCTCTCTCTCTCTCTCTCTCTCTCTCCCTCTTTTTCTCTGTTTATTAAATTCGGAATTAGGTGAGAGAGTAATAGACAGACGCGTGGTGTTTTCATATTCGCAGCTGTCGCGACTACCTACCTATGCGTGTAATTTACTTTTTAATCGTCCTTTCCCTTATGCATAAATTAAACTCATTTTACACGTTTACTACGCATAAATACATCATGAAATAAAATTTTCTTTCTTTTCCTCTTCTTTTTTTTTTTTTTGCTTTTCTTTTTGCTTTTCTTTTAAATACGATCTTTCCAAGTAATAATTATAAAGATTTTTATAGTCGTCGACGACATAGTTAATTTATAATAGCAATTAAATTTTATATATATATATATGTGTGTGGTGTCTGTGTATAGGTATAGTTATGTCTGTTCTATACAAACATTCTCGTAACAAACGATTCATCCGAATTTATAATCGCAAGAATTTCCATAGCAATTAGAAAAGATAACACAGTGAGTGTACGCAAAATTATCATATTAAATCGAGACTCTGTATTCCCATGTATATCTACGATCGTTTTCGTATCCACTGACCGAACAATGTTATGCATCGCGTGTTACCTTCTTCGCAAAATTCACTGCTAATTAACATCTCGTAAATAATACGGTCTCGCGTTTCCACGATAAACGTTATATATAGACGCTCAAATCTGTAAATAGGGCGAATAGTTTGCTTTTACAGCAAACTTTCAGTTAGAGAATACGACGTAAGTATAATTGATTTTCGAGAAGGCAAACCAAGGCAAAAGGGTTTAGATTTTTTCAACAGCGAGATTTTATTTTAAGAGAGAAAGAGTATAAGAAGAAAGTAGAAAAAAAAAATAAAAACAACTAAAAAAAAGTCAAAGAAAGAAACTCTGGATTCTATTTCACTATCTCTCTCTTTTCTCTCTCTCTCTCTCTCTCTCTCTCTCTCTCTCTCTCTCTCTTTCTTTTCCGTCGAGCGTTTTCGAGAAAAAAAAAAGAAAAGAAGAGAAAAGAAAAATAAAAGAGAGAAAAAAGGAAATAATAAAAAATAAAATAAAATGAAATAGAGGTCACTGGATTCACCTTTTTCGAAAGTTTTGCTTCGTACCCTCGAGCTTTTCGTGCATATAGACTTTGTACGTGATGATCATCGTCCTGTACATTTTTTTTTTTTTTAATTTTCCAGCTAGTACGAACGTACGTACGTACGTACGTTAGTTACATACGTACGATTCCAAAAAGATTGTCTACGTATTACGTTAAGGGAGAACGGCAATGAAGAGAGACAGAGACAGAGACAGAGATAGAGAAAGAGAGAGAAAAAGCACAGAAATGAAAATGAAAATTACGCTTCTTCGTATCCAGAAGAATTGCCGGGGGTTAAAGGGGAAGAAGCGGGAACTTGGCAAAAGAAAATCATCTCTCTCTCTCTCTCTCTCTCTCTCTCCCTCTCTCTCTCTCTTTTTCTCTTTCTTTTCTGTTCGTCTCACACATTCGAATATTCATCGTCCTTTCTTCCTATAATTACACTTTACATTTTACGTCGTCTTATCATTTATTAACGTTCGAGTACAGTTAGTTTTTATGTTTTTCTTCCTTTCCTCTTTTTAATTCTCATTTTCTATTCTTATTGATAGAATCGAAACAAAAAAAAAAGGAGAGGAAAAATATATTTCGGAAAGAAAATATCGAAAAGAAATGAAGTAAGTAGTCGTTACTTTGGTCGTTGGAAATAAATGTGAAAATTCGGTTGGGATAAAGAGAGAAGAAAAGAATGAAGAGAGGAGGAGAAGAGAGAGAAAAGGAGAACGAGAAAGTGATAGAAAGTATGTGTATGTGTGCATATGCGTGTGTCTGTGTGTGTATGTATGCATGTGTATTTGTGCACGTGCGTACGTTCTCTGTGTCTGGAGGGAATAATTAGGATGTAGTTTTAATTAAAGACGCAAAACCACGACCGTGAAGCAGTGTCTGTCCAACAGCAGCCAAGTTTCTAACTCGCTATGCGGATTTAACTTATAAGAAACTCACCCTTTCCTTCGTTCTTCTCTCTCTCTCTCTCTCTCTCTCTCTCTCTATCTCTCTCTCTCTCTCTCTCTCTCTCTATCTCTCTCTCTCTCTCTCCCTCTCTCCTCCTCCTCTTTCTCTTTCTCTCGATATTTTTCTCATCGTTCTTCTTATACGTCAACAAAGAACCTCTTTCATCTCGGCGTTGGTGGTCCATTCTCTTTCGTATCTCCTCGTCCTTTACGTTCTGAACCATGTCAGCCAGGCATAGAATAAAGTTCCCGCTTCGTTGTTTTCCCGCGGTTTTTCGAATTATTTTCCAGGAAAGTTTTTGATTTGCCCCGAGCGAGAACATTTCCCTTCCCGTATTTTACCCACTTACAGCAACCTCACGAAAAGTGAGGGAAGAA
Organism: Vespula pensylvanica; assembly: GCF_014466175.1. Taxonomy (NCBI): domain Eukaryota; kingdom Metazoa; phylum Arthropoda; class Insecta; order Hymenoptera; family Vespidae; genus Vespula; species Vespula pensylvanica. The sequence continues at coordinate 1,717,485 of NC_057689.1, forward strand.
AATGGGAAAGGGATAAAAAAAACGAATGAAAAACGAAATCTTCGCAATCGTGTTTATAACTTTGATGGTCTATGAATGTTTTAATTGCTTAAGGCTTTTTTAATGAATAAATTGATTGGAAAGAGTTACGACGTTTTTCGATTTGATTTTTAATTTTCATCTTTTATATTAATTTCATAGTTATGAATATAGACGAACACGTACGTACTACGTTTATGGTTATATTATACGAAAGGTTAATATATCAAGTGGATCAATTAGTTTCTTCCCTTTCTCTCTCTCTCTCTCTCTCTCTCTCTCTCTCTCTCTTTCTCTCTCTATCTATCTATCTATCTATCTATCTATCTATCTATCTATCTATCTAACTATCTATCTATCTCTTTCACTCCTTCCACTTTCGCACTTTCCTCGTGATATTGACGTGACGCCTCAGCAGGATGCCAGCTCTTATCGGGAAAGGGATTAAATCGATAGTGGTTGGTGCAAAAGCGCGCATACATCGTCGGGATAACGGGAAACTCGAAACTGCCTCCTCCACCTTTCGGATTCATACCCTTTCCCCCTCTACCCGTACTACCCCTTGAACGGCCTCGTTCTTTCGCGCAGTAAACCGCGTCGCTGCATTTAATTCGCTCAAGCTTGAAAACCTATGGCGTCCTTTCCTTCTTTCCTTTCATCTGTCTGTCTCTTTCTCTCTGTCTCTTTCTCTCTCTTTCTCTTCCTTTCTTTCTTCTTCTAGCTGTCTCTCCTTACTATCCTTTTCCTCTTCTACCATTTTACTCTTTCTTTAATGGCCACTTTTCACGACACTTCTCTCGTATACTCTAGCGCAAGATGCGTTACTATTACTACTACTATTACTACTACTACTACTACTACTACTTATACCAGTAACATACAAAGAGATCTTATTCTCCATGAGTCTCGTTCAGAGTCTCATTTTATACAGAGTGTCTTATTTTTAATCCACCCTATATCGTTCACTCACCTCAAATCTTAACAAATCCTTTTTGGATATCGTGGAAAATGACGATATTGTAATATCGTCATTTTTTCTTTCCTTTGCTTCTTTATTATCTCTGGAATTTCTTTTCTTATTCTTCTTCTCTTCAATACGTCATAATATGATGTAATCATATCGTTCTACGTTGCACGGAATCGATTAGAGATCGAGAGAAAATTTTGAAAAGTTTACGATCTATCGACGATATTTTCTTGTTTGAATTTTTCATAAAAACTCTTTTTCCTTTTTTTTTGTAAAGATACAAAAATAAATATATATATTTTTTCTTGTTTAGAAATCGGATAGATTTGTAGAATGTATTATTTAATTAATAATAAACGAAGAAAATAATGTTACCTTTCGCAGGTTGATACAACCTTAGATATCGGTTGATCTCGTGCGAGATAGTGAAATAACGGGAATGGTCGTAATATAAGAAAGGAGCGTAGGTGGATGAGAGTTAAAGCCGGTCTTCCTTAACCGTGGCACTAAAGGCACGAGCTCTTCGTCTAACGTAACGCGGCTTTGCGGCCTCTTTAACGCCGGCATTGCGTTGCGCTTAACGTTTACGGTGGCGCGAGCCAGACGTTCCTGGCTCTTTTATATTTTATAATGCTTCGTCTCGTTTCTCTCTGTGTATTATATACATAGTATATGTATATAGTGTGTCCATGTATATGTGTAGTTGCAAGTGCCTGTGTATGTACATACATACATACATACATACATACACACACACACATATATATATAAAACTGTACGTATATACGTCTCTTCGGTAAGTTAAAAGAGAAGCAACGAAAAGAACGAATCGTCCGAAGTTTTTTATTCGAGTTAAACCTAGCTCAGTACCATTTTCATGGGCGATCGTTCTCTTTCGATAATAATTCCGAATGAATATATCGTAGGTCCTGGCTGTGATTTCGAGAGCGAGGAGCGATTGAATAACGACGTCGTTTGCCTCGCATTATTTTTTCCCCCTTTTTTCTTCGTTCCTTTTTTCTTCTTTCTTTTTTTTTTGCTTTCTTTCTTTCTTTCTTTCTTTCTTTCTTTCTTTCTTTTTTTCTTTCTTTCCCCTAACCTCTCCCACCCACGTACACAGCATCCGAACCAGAAACGTTCCACCCCTTATAAAGGTACTCGACGACAACGACAAAGTTCGGCTCGAGTTATTTCGAACTTTCTATTTAATTCGATTTTATTTTTATCTTTATTTTTATTTTTATTTTTATTTTTATTATTATTTCAAGAATATAGAAGAAACGAACGATTCGCGTAGTCGCGGATCCTACGGTTAGGTAAATCAATACGATTTTGCGTTCGAACGAGTCGATCATCGATAAAGATAAGAATAATCTTTTGTAATGAGAAAGAAAGATTTTCATTAAAAATAAGAGCAACTAGAAATAGAAGAAGAAGAAGAAGAAGAAGAAGAAGAAGAGAAAGAGATAAGATTTCAAATAAGAATTTTGCGAATAAATTCAAACAAACGAACGATATATCATTGTCCCTTGGAATCTTTTATTTAAACTCGAATAATCGTTATTATCGACATTTAACGACGTTCAACACGGTTATTGTTTCACTCTTGGATCATTCTCCTCGTAGAATCGATAGATCGAATTACTATCTTCTCTCGTTGGAAGGGCTTGTTGTTCGGTTCGAATTATCATCCTAACCATTTGAAATTACCGTTTCGCAATATACCTGTCCGACACAAAGGAGATTTAATTAATGGAGTAACCCTGAAAATGGCCGTCGTCCGCCTATCACACTCTCACTATTTCTCTCTCTCTCTCTCTCTCTCTCTCTCTCTCTCTCTCTCTCTTTCTCGATATCTCTCTATTTCTCTTTCTCTTCTCTTCTCTTCTCTTCTCTTCTCTTCTCTTCCTCACGGTTTGCAATTTCAATTTCTCTTTGGAATGTCCCTGGTCGAGTGAAAAGGTGCCGCCATCATCGTCGTCTTCGCCATCGAAGGACTACGTGGCTCCTATTAAATGCATTTTCCAAATTCCAAAACTCCTGGCACTAGGACTCGTAAATCATGCTTTGAAACTTCGGTCAACTTCTTCTTCTTCTTCTTCTTCTTCTTCTTCTTCTTCTTCTTCCTCTTCCTCTTTTTATTCTCCTTCTTTGTTGTTTTTTACATGAGAGTATATAGGTATAAAGATTTGTAATACCTTAATTTTTAAGAATGTTAATGAGAGTATTTATTTACAATATCTTCTCATTCGTCTCTTCTTTGTAATATTCCGTCCTTTTTCTTTTTCTTTTTTTTTTGTTTTTTACTTTTTTTTTCATCGCATCAAAAGTAAATTCATAAGAAAGATTCGTTTAAAATTCCTTTGAAAAGCGATGGTACATTATGTACTTCGTTATTACACTTAGAAACATAGGAACATCACCGTTGATATTATAAAGCGTGATTAATATTTATGAAGTTAAGTATGTTAGGTATGTCTCTAATAATATAGAACAGAATTATCTAGATATATTAATGAAGACAAGAAGAATATTCTTTAACACATACACACACACAGACACACACGTACACATATATTACGTTGTACGATGTTTCAACAATTTTCGTATCAGCAAAACTTCTCGTGTCGTATATAATATTTCCTTTTTTTCTTCTTGTTTTTTTTTTACTTTTCTATGTATTTATTTTTCCTTTTCATTCCGTTGTCTTTTTTCTTTTTATATTTTGTCACAAAGCGACATCGATCATCACCGGAAATGCGAACAAGATCGATCTTCTCTCCGATATCCCACATTTTTGTAACGCTCTGTTACAGGCACAATCCATCGCACGCAACTGAAACACGATGGGGGTCCATCGTACGATTAGAAATTCTATCCGCGAAATCATCCCCGAGCATGGTAGCTCGTTTAGGATGTAACTAGTATACCATATCGCATAGAGTGTAGACAAACACGACTGATATTTATCCTTATCGAGTAAATGAATCGTATGTACGCTTGCTTATTCTCGTTTCATGAAATCTAATATTGTTAACCGAGTTTAGTTAGTTTATCTCGTTCTACTTTAGAGTTAGTGTATTAAATTTATATTTCATATTTCGATCTAGTAATAATATATCCTTGATCGATTCTGGTATCAAATGTTATCGTAGTATACGTTATATATTTTAATATTAATTTTGACAAATATTAAATTACCGTACATGTAGGAAGTTACGGATAAATCAAGATTGTTCTAATCTTTGTGAAAAAAACAAATTTTCTTTTGAGAATAAATAATATATAATATATAATAAAATATAGATATGTTTAGATCGTTCTGATCTCGTATTTAAAAGAAAATATTTTCTCTTTACGAAATATAATAAAAGAAAATGAAAGAAAATAAAAGAAAATGAAATAACGCGATAATCAAGTAACGGGTATAACCAGCCTTAAAGTTGAATAATATTCAGACGGTTGTAGTCACGTTGGTAGAGATCCTTTCATGGGGAATTACGACACCATGATTTTCGAGCAACGAACTGAGGATGCAAGCACGACTGTGTCTGTTTACAAGCGCAGGCACGGCAGGCGGTGGATAGGCAAATTCGACATAAATTTTGGCAAACGGAAACAAATAGTTTGTTCGTTGTCGAGAAATGTCGCTCGCCTGAAGCGAGTATTAGAGTAGGTACGGAAGGGAGTTGATTAGGGTTGGAAGGTTGGAACGGTTGTCCTCTATCGTTGCATACATATATCGCGTTGCATTTGGACGATTCACTATACAAACGGTACTATGTTCTAGCATGTGTTACTCCTCGTGTCAATTTCTATCATTTAGTTTCACGAATTATATTACATTCAAGGTGTATTAAGCGTGAATAATATTTAAATCGATTAGTTTCTTTTATCTCCGAACGTTTATCTCTCTCGTTCGGTCAAATCGAATCGATCAAATTCGAACATTCTTAAAATATTAATTTCTTTGTTCGTCCCTTCTCCTTTCTTTATTTGTAATTTTCCAAAGCAGAAAACGCGTTCGATATCTCAAGAGCATCGAGTTTTATATCGAAAGGAAATATCTTTCTATTTGGAGATCTATTTCTACAAGATAGATAGAGAAAGAGAGAGAGAGAGAGAGAGAGAGAGAGAGAGAGAAAGAGAGATAATTAGATCGATCTTCTCTTCTCGTTTTCTTCTCTTTTCTCTTACGCTTCTCGGTATAATTGCAATTTAACGAAGTTCGCTAGAGAAAGATAACTTCTAAGGAACAATTGTAACGACCCTTTGGAAATGTTAAGAAAATCGATAATTCAAAGGGCGCCTAAAAAGTCGGCTAGCTACCGTTCCACACCGTACGCCGTTAGTTCATACAAAAGGGTCGGAAGAAAAAAGGGGAGCGCGGCGGAGTCTGTGGGAAGAGGGTGACGGAAGGAGGAGGAGGAAGAGGAAGAGGAGGGATAGAGGGGATGGTATAGACGATAATTAAAGCTGTCATAGAGTCGAGAGAAAATTGACGGTAGTGGTATAGTAGTTATATCTTACAAAGCTCTGTGTGTCTAAGCTTTTCGACAAAATTCAACGAGCATTTTTCCTTTTCTAACGATTATCTATATCTACGTTAATTTTTCATCCTTTTTTTTTCTTCGAGCAGGAAATGAAAAGAAAAGAAAAAAGGAGTAGAAAGAGAAAGAGAGAAAAAGAGATGGAGAAAGAAGAATAAATCGAAATAATCGATCGTTCATTATCTTTTTCTCCTTTTATTTTTTTTTTTTTCGAGTCGATAAAGGACCGAATTAAATTTTGAAAGAGATAAAGAGAGTGCTAGAAAGAGACAAGAGTCCGTATATAAACGTATACGTTACGGGTTAAAACGCTTAAGTCTACCACCTTTTGTTACGTACAAATGAAGCGCATTGGACGTTGCAAATAATAAAAATACTATCTTTCGCTTTTGTACTACGCGATATGATACCTACATTTTTTCTTCTTCTTCTTTTTTTTTCTTTCGTTCTTTCCTTTTTTTTTTGTTTCCTTTTTTTCCCATTCCCTTTTCCTCTTCCATTGTTTCTCGTCTCTTTAAATATGAAGTGCATGGAGGGCCACTGGAATTCTCTCTCTTTCTATCGGTTTCCGCAGGCGCCCTATATAAACTGAATCGATTCTCTACGCTACCAGTACACACGCATACACAAACACACACTCTCGCACACATATGTATACATGAAGGAATAACCGTCCATTCCATAACGCGATATGAAGTCTGGTAAATAAATCAAATCAACTTTCATGTAAACACGCTCGTCTCGATCGTACCAACGTGTTCTCTCTCATTCTCTCTCTCTCTCTCTCTCTCTCTTTCTTTTCTCCTTTTTTACGAACAAAACTTTCGTCATAAGCGTATTCGATATCTCTCTTACTCACTTTGCAATACGGGTATTTCCTTTATTTTATATTCCTCTTTTTCTTCGATAGAAATCCTATCGTAGGAACGCCCGCGTCCGTCGTTGTCCAGAAAGAAAAGAACTCGAGAAACCGATGCGCTAAAGTGAATCTCTGTGTATGCCTGTATACGTGTGTATATGTGAGAAAGAGAGAGAGAGAGAGAGAGAGAGAGAGAGAGAACATGTTCGAACGCATACGTTTCGATACGATAAATAAAGCTATGAGGGAGATTTCCTTCGATCTTGAAAAATCAGAATGAAATAAAAAAGTGTATATAGTATAGGAGTCATATACCTACTACAAATATATATATATATATATATATACACGCACATCGTCTCGCTCTTCGTGCATATATATATATATAGTACGTATAGAGAAAAAAGGGAAATAAAATGGGGGACGGGCGAAACGGTAACAAAGTTGTCCATAGTACGCGATTTGAAGTTTTGAATATGGCGCCGATGAACGGTATCGAATTATTATCGACACGTCGATCTGCGTCCTTTGATTTTTATTTTTATATATTGTACGTATCTATGTATAAAACCGTGTGTCTCCTCAGTCCAACGACTCAGTATCTCGTCGAACGTCGAACTACCAGGAACCTAGTTTAGAATTTGACACGGTATTTGTTTAGAATTTCACACAAATTTAGATTAGAAAACTTTTCTTACCCTCCTTTCCTTAATACTATTACTAGAGTTACATCGATGTTCTATACAATTTGATTTGTCATTATATTCTTATTATCAGTATTCAAAAATATATCGTTATATAACATACAGATGGAAAGAGAGAGAGAGAGAGAGCGAGAGATAGATAGAAATAGAGATAGAGAGAATCTCGATAATAACGGATATAATATATTATGTAATATCCGTGAGTGGAAATTTAATTAGAGAACTATTATAGAAGGGTACTATAATAGTATAGTCGTATTGTGTAATTAATTATCTTGTGATGGACGTATCATCGGTTCGCCTGAATGAAAATAGAGAAGCTACGAGCTTTTCGACGGAAGTGGTCGCGAGAGTGCCTTTATTTTCAATTTTCATAATAGCCGTATCGACCGACGACGATGGCAACGACGACGGTGGTGGTGGCGATGGAGGTGGTGGTGGTGGTGGTGGTGGTAGTGATGATGATGGTGGTGGTGATGGTGGTGGTGGTGGTGGTGGTGGTGGTGGTGGCGGCATGGGACCGCCTTGAACGAAACGCGTACGTTGAAGTTAGGGGATGAAACCCCGGGGAAGATGAAGTGGATCGGTAGAAAGGGTAGAAAGAGTAAGAGCGATATAATCGGAAGAAAGAGAGAGAGAGAGAAAGAGAAAGAGAGTGAGTGAGTGAGTGAGTGAACGAGTGGGAGGGAGGGAGGGATAGAGGGATAGAGAATCGCCGGAGGATAGATATCAATCATATAGGTGGTTCGAAGCTGTCGAGTCTTCGTCGCGCGTTGCTTGTGCTGATAAAGACTTCAAAATCCAGCTGAATAATACACACAATGTATTATCCTCTTTCGGTTCAATTACGAAACAGGAAAACGAAATCTATCTTCTTTCGTGATCGTTAATGAGCCATACAACGATCAAATTATTTATTTTATCTGGATGTATTTATTAACGGACTTGTATAGGTACGAATGATCGATTATATTTTTTTAGATGGAATATCTCGTTGAATTATTTCCGTAATCGTATATTTATTTATTTATTTATTTTCTATGATGAAGTTTCAAACCAACGAAGTATAACGAACTTCGTTGGAGCATGAAAAAGATCGTTCAGTTGATAAAAAGAAATAGAAATCGCGACGGTTTCTTTTAGTTTACGATTAAAGAACATCGTGAAGGAAACATCTTTTTCCCTCTTCTTTGGGAGGGATATTACAAAAAAAAAAAAGGAAGAAAAGACAGAGAAGAAATAGAGAAGTCTAACAGAAAGAAAGAAAGAAGCGAATGGAAAAAACAATAACTTTTTCATTCACCGCAGAGATATTACTAGATGTATAAAAGGTACGGTCGCACTATAAAAACCGATACGATGTCGCCGTCGTCATCGTCGTCGTCGTCGTCGTCGTCGTCGTCGTCGTCGTCGTCGTCGTTGTCGTCGTCGTTGGTACTCTCCTGCGGACGAGAGCTCTTATTCTCTTCTTAAATCTCCCACGAGTATATTATTGTAGAAATATATAGTACGTACGTACTACGTAGTTACATACATAACTACATATGTACCAACGTATTCTAAGATTCTCTTTTCTTCGCTCGTTTTGCAGAAAATCGTCGTCGGCCATGAGTTCCTAGGCGGTCGTAATCGACGATAGAACGAAGAGAAGATCGAGAAGGAAGAAGAAAAAGAAGAAAAAATAGAGGAAGAAAGGAAGAGAGAAAGAAAAAGAGAAGAAAGAGTGAGTGCCATTTTCGAATTACGTTCTTTTACGCTTTCTTACAGAGTTTATATAAGACTAACGCGGAAAGAAAGAAAAAGAAAAAGAAAGAGAGAGAGAGAGAGAGAGAGAGAGAGAGAGAGTAAAGAAAAATTTTAATATATATTTAATCGAAAACTCGACGATAATTCGATCGACTATTTCGTTTAATAAATTATTTTCAAATATTTTCATATGAATTTGCAAATTGGATATATGGAATATATCACGTTCTCCTTTGGATCTGATCTTATTTAAAGAATAAATACGTTCATTCGGTATTTCATATCTTTAACATCCACGTCCACATCCACAACCCCCTCTTTACCCGCCTCTTCCCCACCACTCCCATGGTCTATCGGTTCACGAACGATACGGTCTAGCCTAGATTCGTATTCGTCCCTACGGTATAATTTCCGTGCAAGAGGTGCGGATATTGGTATACAGGGTGTGCCGGATCAAACTAGTAGAGAGTAAGTACGCGGTTGAACAAAACGCGAAACTACCCTTTCTCTTCTCTTGGCATTTACGGTCTTCCGTTTTGTTGTGTATAAAGTGTATTATAACGTTAGTGTAATTAATTAATTCCATAGAGAGTAATATATCTTTTCCATAGTGTTATTAATGTTTATCATTTTAATCGTCAACGAAATAAAAATATATATATATATACCAATTAACATCTGATCTAATTAAATATATTCTTATATAAAATAAACACAAAATAAATGAACTGGTCGATCGTATAGAAAAAATACTTTACGTGATATTCTCATAAAAAATTTCGTCATCCACACGTCACATGTATACACACACACACACACACACACACGAACGTAGGTACACGCAGAGAGAATTAAGATAGTTAAATACTTAAGATCGCGTGAATTTTCGACTCACCCTATAGATGACGTCCCTTAAGGTTAAACGCGCAATATCCAAGCCAGCTTGTCCGCCATCAACGTCTTCCTACGATTTATCGCGACGTTACACGCGAACCTTCCGCTGCCGCCTTTCCGCCGGAAAACTTTTTCAATTCGTGCCAGTTTCGCTTATTAGCAGGCGCGAATTTGTCCGGCTATTAATCCTCTTTCTTTTCATGCACACTTTTCCTCTTCCTCCTTCTCCTTTTTTTCCTTTCTGTTTTTTTCTCTTTCTTTCTTCCTTCCTTCCTTCTTCTTCTTTTTAACCACTACCATCCGCATCCCCCTTTTACTCTTCTTTTCCTTTCTTTAACCCTTATGAACACGAGAAATCGATACAAAGTCGTTGCTGGTGTGTTGAAACAATTGTGACACGTAAGTAAGTATCAAGTACTTACTTACTTACTTACTTACGTACTTACTTATTTACTCCCTCGTATATGTTATACTATTACATATAAGTACCACTTACATATGCATCTATGTAGAGACACCATAGGTATAATCGATTCGTGTCATAAATCAAAGAGACAAAACTAGTTTCGATTCAGGTGGATAAGATCGACTCATCATCCATCCCCTACCATCTCCATACCTCGTACACCCACACTCAAACACACACATACACATACACACATGTTCGCATACACTAACCCGTACATTCGACTCGATTTTATTTCGATTTATCCTATAAATTCATCGGCCGATTTATTCTCGAATCGTTTCTCCCCTTCACTCCCCTCTCTCCCCTTCTCCCTCTATAACCTACCCCTTACACTCTCTCCAAACTCCCTCTCTCCTCCGAACTCGATTTCTCTCTTTCTCTCTTTCTATTTATGGTTTATGCATGAACATAATTTAATTCCGAAAATCGGGTTAATCTAATAATAATTGATAGACGGTCTAATTAGTGATATATCGAGGCGAATCTAATAACGAAATAAATTTTCTGTTAGAGAGATCAAGGGGGATCACGATCGGGAGTGAACGGAAATGCGAATGTATTAATTAACGATTAGGAATACGAATTTCATCGTAATCATCGTTCTTTTTTTTTTTTTTTTTTTATAGTTCCACTATCTTGAGACTCTTGGCAATATATAAACGTATATACGATGCATACATACATACACATATATCTATGTAATATATATCTCGCAATTGTTTTTCTAATCTTGCATCTCCTTTTCAATAGTAACCGAGCAATAGGAATGGACTTTTTTTCTCTTCTTTGTTTATTTATTTTTCTTTATTTTTACTCGTTCCTTTTTTTTCTTTTTTGTACGCGAGATACACACGAGAATGTGTCCCTATTGTCTAACGCAAACGACAATATTATGCATTTTATTAATTATAACACTCACGTTAACGACATTAACTTAAACTAGCTAACGAGCCCGTACGCGGGATCTGTGTTACACGTGATATTTCTCGAGTTCTTTTTTTTATTTTTTATTTTACTTTTTTATTTATTCATTCACTAGTGAATCGTCCAACGTTAAAGACTCGTATACGATGAAACAAATATCAATAGAATAGAACATAACGAGTGATGTAAAGTATGTTGATTATTATTATTATTATTATTATTATTATTATTATTATTATTATTATTATTATTATTATTATCATCATCATTAAAAATTTGTCGTTGACGTGTTGGCACGTAAACAAACAAAAAATGGAAATAAAGGGAAAATGAAAAAAAAGAAAGAAAGGAAAAAGGTGAAAAAAAAACCGTGCAAATTGCGTAACTTGTTATTTCGTCTCGATTGTATTTTATATTATAATAGAGATTGGATAATGCAGGTACCTACAATAAATGTGTATATTTAAATACCGCGTATAGATACATACGTCTCGATTAATAAATACATATAACAATAATGCTAGCTATCGTTGGTGACTTTCAACGTATGCATAGGCATATGCACACGTATATATACATACATATATATATATATATATATATATATATATATATATAGAGAGAGAGAGAGAGAGAGAAATAGAGATAGAGATGCGATGGTGAATGGTCGGCTTGCGAAGATATTAATGCCAACGATTAATGGCCCAAAACATTACGTTAATCGCCATTAGCCGTACGCACTCACGCACACGTACACAAGCAAGCACGCACGTGCGAGCACAAATTCATACGCACAAACAGACACACGGAGTTTGAATTCTAGCAGGGATCAGCATCATTCTATCGTGACTATATATATATATATATATATATATATATATATATATATATATATATATATATAGGTGCAAGCATTTCTACGAAATACAAAAGCCTGGTTTAGTGAACGTAAGTACGTATAATACTATATTAAGATAAGCCTCTTTCTTTTTTATACATTGGTGTAGTGTATTTTTTATCAATATTTTTTACATATCTATTCTTGAATAAATTATTGTAATTTTTATCTTCCTTCTTTTTTATTTTTTTTAAATACTCGTCAACGTTACGTGCGTTCATTTATGTTTATTGATGTAGGTATACGACATGAGATCAAGAAATCGTTAACGAAAGATATCGATAAAAGATGTTTAACAATGTTTATTTTTTGAAAAAAGATAAAAAGGATCTAATAGACAATTAGAGGCCAATGATGTAATAGTATTAATGATAATAACGTGAATAAATACGAGGGACAGAGATAGAGAGATAGATAAATAGAAAGACAGATAGAGTGATAGAATGAGTGGCAGAGGTACACATAGTCGAGTAAGCTTCTTAGCGTTGTTGATGGACCATTATGTCAGCTCATGATTTCATGCGAGAGAGAGAGAGAGAGAGAGAGAGAGAGAGAGAGAGAGAGAGAGAGAGAGAGAGAGAGATAAATAGAGAAACGTTGATCGATTTCGTCACCCATCCCTATTTCCGCAGTGTCGAGATATATACGCCATGAATCTCGTCCGTTTTATCTTTTCTACTCCACATGATTATAATGCATAATACAATATATACAAGCCAACTATTTTTCATTTTTCTCGGATTGAAAATCACATCTATGCTTGGTAATCAGCTTTCTTTTAAGCTGAATAAAAGATCCTCCCTCAACGATATTGGCTTTCCTTCGTAATAACGCAAAATTCTCTTCGAGTTGTTCTCTTCGTTTCTTTTGCTATCTTTGTACTGTTTCTTTGTTTTATTTATTTTATTTTTATTTCATTTCATCTTTTTTTTTTTTGTTTTATTATTTGATTATTTTCGAACATAGAATTATTATTTCGATAAGTATCCGCTTTTATATCTAGGATATTTTTCAAGTAGAAATTGATGTTTCATTATTTCGAAGATATATATATATATATATCATATCATATCGCTAATATGAAAAAAGAAGTTAATTGAACGATTTGATTGAAGAAAAAAGAAAGTAAAATAAAATAAAATATATCAAAAATAAATAGTGATTATTTAAGCTAAACAAAAAAGAAATTAACATAGGACCCAATTAAAAAAAAAAACAAAGAATAAATAAATGAACAAAAACCAAAAAAATAAGAACGAATAAAAAATCATAATTTATTTTTTTATTATTGTCAAAAAACATATATATATATATGTGTGTGTGTGTATGTATGTATACAGAAATATATCGCATAAAGTATTTAAAAAATTTAATTGGTAACCTAATCAATCGGATCTTACAATTAAAAATCGAAACGAAACACTAGAGGTATACAAAAGCATCGTCGATGTTCAAAATCAGCTGAAATCTCGACCTCTCCCTTTCTATCTCTCTCTCTCTCTCTCTCTCTCTCTCTCTCTCTCTCTCTCTCTCTCTCTATATCTATCTCTATCTCCTTCACTCTTAACGTGTAGATCGAAGCATAAAGGCAACGGGAGCGAGATAGACGAGCTTACACGGAACCACGAGCGCGTTATTAGCGAGCGTACGTGGTCTTCCTGCGGCTCAACGCGTACCACACGTTCAGTATCCTTTCTCTCTCACACGTATATATATACAGAATATATATATATATATACTTATATATATATATGTATGTATATATATATATATATATATATATGCTAGTGAACCACCTCTCTATCTATCTTTATCTCACATATACACATGCGTAAATATATACATGTATATATACGCAACACTGCTATGCAACGCGTAGAAGTTGAGCTCGAGAGTTGAGAGGGATGATGAAGGCAAAAGGGTTGAAGGGTGATAGGTGATCGTGGGTTGAGGTTCGGGGCCCTTCGGAGTTAGGGGTGTGGAGATCGGGAGTGAGTGGACCGACATCGATGCGCAACCATCAGGTCTCGATGTTTTGCACGGTGCATAGATAGATAGATAGATAGATAGGTAGATAGATAGATAGTTAGATAGATAGATAGATAGATAGATAGATAGGTAGATAGATATTGGAAGAGAGAGAGAGAGAGAGAGAGAGACAGAGCACCGACACACATGCAATGACGTTTCATCGAGCCCACTTCTAACGAACGCGGCTATTACACCGCGGCTTCAACCATCGAACCTTCTATCGTTTCGTCTATCGCACTATCGACACCTGCGTGTGGTCGAATACTTCAACTCTTCCTCTATCTTTCTCTCTCCTCTCTCTCTCTCTCTCTCTCTCTCTTACTCTCTTTACAATTCTCTTATTACTTCGCGCGAAGTTTTCGTGGGAAACAATTTTATTCGAAGAAAAATTTGTTCAGGTTTGTCTTCCTTTAATTTTTTTCTTCATCCCTTTTTTATTATCCTTCCTCCCTTAACGCACTTTATTTATTGATTTGATTTTTATAACGCGTTAGTCATCTATTGCAAGAAACAAACAACAGGAGAAATTGGATCATGAAATTAAATGAATAAACGAAGGAAACGGACCGCCATGTTAACGCTAAAATTGCGCTACATTTGTTCTCTCTCTTTCTCTTTTATTCTACTTTTTTTAAATACCCTTTCAATCTCATTTCATCGATCTAGACGATTACGGTCCGTCATTAATATTTCCTTCTGTTATTTCATCGTTCGAATCTTTCAAATTTCATGAATTTACCTTCTCTCCATAGAAATACCGAACGTTCTTTAAAATCTAGATCGGAGTTCCATTCGTATAGGAATAAGAAAAAAAAAGAAAAAAAGAAAAAAGAGAACCAAAAAGAGAAAAGAGAATACATAAAAACACGTGTCATAATCCGATTGATCTTCTTAATTTTCTTTCAAATCGATCATTATAGAGAACACAATGCGAGTTATTAATAGGTTTTAATAGATTATTGGTAATTGAGTTAAGTAATTAATAGGTTTTAATAATCGTCGCAATGGCGACACGTGCTTTCTTTCCCCTATTGCGTTCATCTTTTTTTTTTCTTTTTATTATTTTTTTTTTTTTGTTTTATTCTTCCTTTTTTTTTTATTTTGAATAACAAATACATATGTACATAGATACGTCGCGCAAACAGGTGTTGAATACACCGATGCGATTTGTTTCAACGAATTTTCTCGCTCGTCTCTTTCGTATCTCTATCTCTCTCTCTCGTGTCGCTTGATATCCATTTCATTGTTTTTCACGCATTGTTTGGAATAAACACGGTGCGTGGTTATGCGTCTACGTGCTTTCTCTCTCTCTCTTTCTCTTTTCGTATGTATCTATATACAAATATACATCGCATGGCCAACGGCGTTCGTCCATGGCCACGTTGACTTTTGTGCGTATGCATATTGCTATTCCTCTCTCTCTCTCTCTCTCTCTCTC
>NC_057689.1:1732992-1737992 GCF_014466175.1 Vespula pensylvanica
ATATATATATATATATATATATATATATATATATCTTTCTGTCTTTTATTTATTTTTTTTGTTTTTTTATACAACTCGATTCGTTGACACTTGTCCTCCTGTCCATCGATTCAAAATGCACGCACGATTAGATTATTTTTTTTGTTTTGTTTTCCTTTCTTTCCTCTCTTCTTTTTTTGTTTCACGAAATTAATACGATCCAATTCATTCGTAGAAATATTGAAATTCTAGCGGACGACTTAAAAACGCATATATATCGGATGTCTGGTTTTATAATCGATTCGCGAGAATAAAAGGTATGAAATGTGTTATTGGTTGACGTGAATATTGATAATATGTTACGGGATTACTATCGAGCGTGCAAAAAAATTTCTGTTCATTTCTCTAAGTAAAAAAGAAGAAAAAAATTAGAAAAAAAAGGGGAGAAAAAATTATTAATAAAAAAATTATATATACCCGCAAAGAATTTCCAACCATTTCCCTAAATAACAGGGGAGGGGGAGGGGGAAAGAAAAAGAAAGAAAAAAGAAAAAAAACAGAATTAATAATATATATATATATATATATATATATATATATATAATAAACACAACGTAAACAAAAAAGGATTAAAATAATAAAATATCATTTTCGCTATAGAACAATGTTTCATTTACATTAATATCAATATAACGTCGTTCACAATAACATCTCCGAGGAGGTCTTTTTATTTTTGATATTTTATTATCGTTTAACGATAAAAAATTTGGAGAGATCTATTGAAAATATCAAACGATTAGTATTGATTGTACAAAATGTCTTCGATCGATCATTCGCGTTGGAAAGAATTTTTTTATTCCGATGTTTTTTTTCTTTTCTTTCTTTTTTTTTTTTTTTTTTTTTTTTTTGAAAAGTCCTTTTTGTCGCTCATTTACGCGGGCTCTTATCTTAGCACGAAATTGCCGAGGACTCCTCGAGAGTTTCCCGAACGATAAACGAAGAGACTCAGGAGGACTTTCATTCGTCTGACATCGGATAAATTCATTATCGTGCTTCGCGAACAATCGGACTCTCTCTCTCTCTCTCTCTCTTTCTCTCTCTCTTTCGGGATGAACTAATTAAAGTGTAAGCCGGCGCGTTAATGGAGGAATTTTAAAGTCGACTCGCTTCGATTTCATTTCAGTGATCCTTACCAACCGCAAGCGAGAACGAACCTCTCGATCCACTTTCTTTCTTTCTGTCTTTCTCTTTTTTATTTCTCTCTCTCTCTCTCTCTCTCTCTCTATTTCTTTCTACTTCTTTCGTTCTGCTTTTCCCGTTAATCGCGTTACTTTTCTTCTTTCCGCTCACGAAAGGACGCCCTCGTTCTCGATACTATCGACCATGTTTTAACCTCGCAAACGTGACGGTCGATGCATATTAAAAAAAAGAAAGAAAGAAAGAAAGAAAAGAAGAAGATAAAAGCCACTCCCCACTTACATATATAAATTTCCGACTATTCAACGAAGAGATAGAAAACTTTCATACATCGAAGGATTTTAATTTCAATCCTTGCTCTTTTCAATCTGTCTAAGATTACGATATTAAAATTAAAATGATCTGATATCGTGGATCAAAGTTTCATAGCTCTTCGTTTAAGTCCGATGAATTAATTATATTCGAAAGAAACTAACGTAGAAAATTGCGATCAGATATTTCTGAAAACGTCGAACAAAATTATAAACGTATTACTATAAGCAAAGACATATTATACATCCATAAATTACTTAGAAAGCGTCGTTTTATCGCGAATCGAGAAAACTCTTTACAGAGAACTAGTTGAACGACGGAAACTATTGCGTAAACTGGGTCGAACTCGAGGAAAAATCCATTGACAATGTCCTATCACGTAACAATATTGCTTTGCAACTTCTCGTTAGTGAAAGGCCATATGACGAGGGGAAGGGGAGGAGGAGGAAAATAAAAAATGGTGAATGACGGATGGAGAGAGAGAGAGAGAGAAAGAAAAAGAGAGAAAGATAGAGAGAATATTATAAGATGCTTTATCAATCGTTATTCAAAGTAAGGCGTTCAATAAAACGATCGAGCATATTGATTTGAGAGAAGAAGACGAAGAAGAAGAAGAATAAGACATAGGAAAAATGGTAACATCTTCGAAGAAGTATGGGGGAGGGTAGTAGGAGGCAAGAGGAGAGTGATTGTTATTAAAGCGAGAGTAGTTACTATGAGGGAGTAAGATAGAAATATCAAAGAAAGGGGAAGGAAAGAGAGAGAGAGAGAAAGAGAGAGAGAGAGAGAGAGAGAGGGCTTCGAAAGCGCTTAGCCGCACATTTCGTAATCAATTTTACGAAAGGCCAATTACCGGAGAAGGGAGACGAAGGAAAACGCCCATGCTGTCCGCCCTTCAATTACGTGAAATCGGATAGGCCACTTCCTTCGATGATAAATTGTCACGAAGTTTCGAGAGCGCGAAACCGATCGCTTTTTATCGTCCTCGACGACGACGACGAGGACGACGAGACTGGATGACGTTTCTCGCGAGTTTCGTGATACGAAAGAGAAAAAGGGAGATAGAAAGAGATAGATAGGAAGAGAGAAAGAGAGAGATAGAGAGAGAGAGAGAGAGAGAGAGAGAGAGAGAGAGAGAGAAGAAAAAAAAAGGAAAGAAAAAGAAAAAAATAGACGAGTCGGTGGTACTCCTCATCATCCGAACACGTTGCGACCGAGTTTGAGAAAGAACTACGAGGTAATCCATCCAAGCTCGTCTTCGAGTAATTAAAACTTATAATTCGCGGTGATGGCGATGGGGACGATGTTGGTGTTGGTGTTGGTGTTGCTGTTGACGATGGTGTTTGTGATGGTTTCGTCGTTGTCGTCGTCGTCGTCTAAGTCGTCGCTATCGTGTTTCATCTTTTTCGTTCGAGTCCAACGAGAGCAGCACCCTCTACTAGATACTTATTTTTCTCTTCCTTTTACTTCTTCTCTTATTCCTCTTATTTCTATTTCACCCTTCGTTCTCTACTGCAGCATCAACGGCATGCTACAACGGACTCCTGTCGACACTATCAACGAGAGAAAGAGAGAAAGAAAGTAGATAGAAAGAGATACGAGAGATACATAGATAGATAGATAGGAAAGAGAGAGAGAGAGAGAGAGAGAGAGAGAGACAGAGAGGCTATTGCATATTTCATACTTTGTACCGCAATTACTTTATCGCGCTCCCGTGGATTTCGGAGTCGACCAAGGTCTATTCTATATACTGCGTGTCTTTATATATGTATATATGTATCTACGTATGTGTGCATGCGTGTGCGTGTAACTACGTGTATGTATATATTTACTAGAAGGGGGTTTCGAGCGAAGATGCGAGTACGAAAAGGGAACCGAACGGGGGAATACTTATCTTCCTGTCGACGCTGTTACAGGAATACATTCGAAATACAGCAAGGCAAACCTTTATACCACTTCCTACCTTCTCTCTCATCGCTGACAGGCGGACTGGCAAAGATCGTAGATTGAACGGTAGGGATTAGTTGGAGTTCCTCCATCCTTCGTTTTACATTTATTTGAAATCCCGAAGAGAAGAAAATTCATTCTCTGCTGGATAGTGTATATTAAGAGGAAGAGAAAAAGAAAGAAGGAAATAAAAAAAAAGTAAAGAGGGAGAGAGAGAGAGAGAGAGAGAGAGGAACTGAGAAAAAGATCAATTTCTTTTTCTATAATATATAATACTTACTTTAGGGGATGATTATGGAAAAGGAAAGAGAGAGAGAGAGAGAGAGAGAGAGAGAGAGAGATTCTGTGTCATTTGATAAGACAAATTTATACGATCTTCTAGATAATACTTTTGAAAAATTATTAACTATAGATTTCTTCCGACTAATAAGAAAAAAGACAGACAGATGAATAGACAGATAGATAGTGTATCGTTCGGAGATAGGACATTTTATTTAATATATACGTGTAACTCGCGCGTATATATGTGTGCATGCGTATGTGGAAAGAAGGACGAAAGAGTAGACTAACAGAAAAAAAAAAGGAAAAGAAAGTAAAGAAATTGTTAGGAAAAAAGAAGAAGGAAAAGTAAAAAAGGAAAGAAAAGAAAAGGAAGGGAAAGGAGAGGAAAGAAAAAAGGAATCGAAGGAGGGAAGAAAATTCATGGTTTGAACGACTAAAATAAGAGAGAAAGAGAATGCTCTAAAAGAAACTGTATACGTATGTACATGTATCTAGTGTATAAGAGAAGGATATGTACAGAGGTACACGGAAACAGATTGTACGTGTATACAAGAGAAAGAGAAAGAGAGAGAAAGAAAGAGAGAGAGAGAGAGAGAAAGAGAAAGAGAAAAGGGTAGCTAAAGAGCATGGCGTGTTTTCCGGAAAGGCAACGATATTAAAGAAAGGTGAGAGAGAGAGAGAGAGAGAGAGAGAGAGAGAGAGAGAGAGAGAAGAAATGAGGCGACAAGGTCCACAACGCGGCGTCTGTTTTCCATTGTGTCGCCATTCTAGGAGCTCGCGCCCGGATGAATCCATTCGTTTCGCCGCACGGTTCTTCGTTTCTTTATTTTTTTGCTTTCTTCTCCTTTTTTCTCCCTTTTTTTTCTTTTCTTCCTTTTTTTTTCATTCTCCAGAACGCGATAGCGAGAGAAGCCACCCCTTTCCTTCGATAACGCTCGTACCTTGACTCGTAGCTCGCCACCGCCGAGCTCGAACCCCCTCCAACCCCTATTTCTACATCCCCCGTTCCCCCGTTCCCCGTTCTTAGAACAGCCGATAAGTGCACGGAAGTTTTAAGCGTTCCAAGGATCGCCGAGAAACAAGTTTTATCGAGCGTGCAACGTGCCGAGAGAGTCTTGAGAGTAAGAAGAACGAAGAGCTTATAAAATCAAACTGTTTAAGGAGAGGGCGAACTTGGGCCAAAATTTAATCGAAATCGAAAATCTTTCTCTCTATTTCTCTCTCTCTTTCTCTTTCTTTCTCTATATACGTATATATATATATATATATACCTTCCTTTTTCT
>NC_057689.1:1745492-1754017 GCF_014466175.1 Vespula pensylvanica
GAGAGAGAGAGAGAGAGGGCGAGACTACTCGGTTGCAGTAGTCGGAGGGGTTGGGCACCATTAATATTCTCGAGAAGCGAGGATCGAACTTCAATTATTCAGAGGAACGCCGTTATACGCTCGTCACCCTCTGTAATGGTGCTGAGCGCCTTTTTTTGGCGTTTCATTCGTTGCGCTCGCGTGCACCTTATACATACATATATTTATATATATAATATAATATATATATAGAGAGAGAGAAAGACACGTATATATATATATATATATATATAGTTATATAGTTATATAAAAGTACACGAAGGCACGCGGACGTCGTCTCTGAATTTCTTCCAAGGAAAACCAAGAGAGGAAGGAAGAACGAAAGAGAGAGAGAGAGAGAGAGAGAGAGAGAGAGAGAGAGAGAGAGGAAGAGAAAGAGAGAGTAAAGAAAAAGAGAAGATTAGTGCCCCTGGGACACGTGGAGTGGGGGTTAGGAGTTGATAGAGGGTCGCGTAGACCGACGCAGTGGCACACGGTACTGATTATACTCATACCAACTGGCTGCCACTCCGCTCCGTGTGTTTCCCAATACGAATTAAAACGTATCAAGAGTATGTAAGCGTGTGTTCGCGTAACTATGTGTATGTGTACGTATATATATATATATATATATATAATACACAATATATATAGACGGATACTACTGAGAGTTGCGAGCAATACCTTCGTGATCTCTTACTACTTCTTCTACTTCTGACCTCGAACTTCTTCTAAAATGGATGACATTTCCTAGCCTCGAAGGATCATTCGAGAAGAACGAATAAGAGATGAAAATTTATATATATATATATATATATATATATATATATATATGTATACATGCATACACACGATTTTTTTTCTTTCTCCCTTCTTTCTTTTTAATTACAAAATATTATAATTATATGTAATGATATATATGTGTGTGTATATGTGTGTTTAATACGGCTCTCAAAAAGAGATTTTTATTATTTTTACGCATTGGAATCGAAACGCGTTTGCGTGTCAGGATACAGCATGTGGTCAGAGGTCAGGTGATCAAGGACCACCAGCGCTCAGCTAATGTAAACACGTTATCTCTATCCCTGTTACACAACTACCATTACTATTACTACTACTATTATACACCGTACTACTACTCCTATGTACAACGTATACTTTGTTTTGCTCGAGGTAGTACACTCGGCTCATCCGCCGTGCTGTGCTGTGCCGTCGACAAGTAAACACTTCTTCTCACGGTAATTTCCGACGTAACAACATCTCCGTTCTACTTTGTATATTTAAACATTACAGTTCGCGTTTTGTACCTTTGAATTTTATTTTTGTTTTATTTCATTCACATCCAAGTTAATTACACCTATCCTTGATAGTATTTAAAGTTCATTTGATTTACGAGAACATTTAATTCGAATCTCTAGAATGATTTAATTGGACAAACGATTTGAAATATTTTTTTCACGTCGAATGTACATATTTGTCAGCGTATTGATTTGCAAATTATATTTCTCTCTCATATATATATATATATATATATATATATATATATATATATGATCTATATGATCGATATAAAAAATAATACAATTCAGTAGTGTCTATATATATATATATATATATATATATATATATATATTATAAAATAAATTATCATTATTTATTAATATCGTTTCATCGTCGTCGTCGTCATCGGATTATTTAATCATTGAAACAATAAGAGATATCGATATACAGAACGTTTAAACGGACTTGAAAATTTGGTATATTTACCCGTAAACATTTATATCGAATTAGAAACGGCCGGGGTAAATGTTTGTACGTGTACCAAATAACCAATCTATCTAGCTACCTAGCTTCCTACCTACCTACTAGCTATCTATCTACCTACCTATGAGCTCGTTTGTTCATTCCTCTTGCGAATACCCGTTTTAAACGAGGGACTACTTCCAAATGGAGTTGAATATCGCTATGAATTTTTACGATATTGTTATGTATTTACCAACCTTTAAGAAAACTTATCGATATCGAATGTACATAGATACCTACCTTTCTTAAATATTTTTCATCGAACGAGACAATTGAGACAAATATTATATTTCTTCTCAATGTATACATACGTATATATAATTATATATATATACATATATATATATATGTGCATAAATATAAATAGCGTTAAAGTTATTCTATTTATATATCTTGTTATATATAAAAATAACGTTATTATAATTTCTTCTTTCTGTGTGCATATGTGTATCTCTGTGTGTGTGTGTGTTATGAGTTAAATAGCTTTGTTACATTAGAATCAACGTTAGCTTGCCTAGGTAACTCAAACGAGGGAGATTACTTTGGCTTCGTCGAGATGTTCACTCTAAGCCCCATTTCCAACAACGTCAAGGTCGATGGCGGAATCAAACGAGCGAAACTCGTTGAGCGGTCGAAACGACTAGTCAACGATTCAGGAGCAATTTAAATTCGACACTGTTAACGTTCTCATTCGTACTGAATTGGATTAAATGGGAATTGTTATATCGCAGTCGTTACTCTTCCTGCTGTTAGGCAAGAATTGTTATAAGTTATTCGAATTGATTCAAGGTCGGAATAGGATAATTTATATCGCCTTCGTTATTTTTATTATCGTAATAGACAATATATCATTTTATATGACCTAATATATTATAACATTATATTTGTATATTACATATATATATATAATATAATAAGTAAGTAAATCAAATAGAGATTTGACTCGTAAAGTATCTACATACGCGAAAGGTATATCGATCAGGTTGAAAAGCAAGATAGAGATATACATATATACATACACATATGTATGTATGTATGTATATAGATATACATATATCCAGTGACAATGTCCAGATCAGAATCTATGGAACTTCTTGGATAGCATGGCATAGGAAGGATGCACGAAGGAAGACGTATAGAAAGCTCTCTGTCTCCTTTCAAAGGAGGCTTTTCGGGCTTTTCGGCGACGGCGAGCCAGTGCTTGGGGGAATATGTTGAAGTATTTTAATATCCAGTCCGGTGAGCGTGCAGGCCCTACAAGCTCGAGTATTGTCCGGTCGACCTTCCTGCATGTGTGAATGGATAGGAATCCCATAGGGCTTTCTATGAGGACCTTTATTGTTTGGCCGTCCGATACGTATCAGTGGTTGTCAAGATCAAAAATCCTTCTTCTACGGTATCATAAACAAAAAATTATTTTATAGAAATTACTTTTCTTTCTCTTTTGTTCTATTTGCTCTTGTTTACTTTTGTTCAATTTTTTTATTTTTTTATTTTTTTTTCAAAACTATCAAATTAATCGTCGAATTTTACTTAATCAAATTGTATATATCAGATTTACGAAAATTAATTTTATTTTTCTATCGATGATACGCAATCTCTTTTTTTCTTCTTTTCTTTTCTTTTCTATTTTTTTTTTTCATAGTTTCAAGCCTTCATTTATCGATAATAATTGTATCTTAAATATTACGAATTTATGGTGGATTAATATTTTTATTTCAAATAAGTATTCGTACCCTACATCTCGTTGTATAAATTGAATATTGATGTAAAGTCATTTAACACATATATATATATATATTTTTTCATCGTTTGAAAATTTAGGAAAGTATATAAGTTAAAGAAGGAGATATATATATATCGAATTGAGAGACACTGAAGAGAAACATTTTTCGAGTGCATAGTTTTTCCGTTTACAGGAATGCATACGTATCTCATGAATCATCTTACTTGCACAGACGGTGTATGTAGGTCTTCCTTAAACTCGCATTCTGATCCATAGAGCGGGAAAACTCGATATTGTTATGCCATAAGTTTGCGTACGATTTCTTTCGTAAAAACCGCGTTTTCCGTATCCGCCGAGCAACCGGAAGAATCTCTCTCTCTCTCTCTCTCTCCCTCTCTTTATTTTTTATCCTTTCTTCCTTTTTCTTTCTTCCTTTCTTTATCTTCTTTCCTCTCGTCGATCTTTTTGACCTTTTGTTTCGAAACTGTTATCGTGACGCGAATTCTTTTCGCAGAGCTTTTCTTTGTCCGTTTGAACATTCGTCTAATGCTTTCTCTCGTACTGAATATTCGTTGATTCGATAGTTCGTTTATGTAACGCGATCTTAATTAATTTCTTAATGAAGAAAAAAAAAAAAAAAGAGAGAGAGATGAAATTCGATACGGCGTTATATTGGAAATTTCAAGACTCGTTTGTTCAGATCAATTGCGAAGAAAAGGAAATTTTATTTCAAAATTCCTTCTCTCTCTTTCTCTATTTATCTATCTATCTGATTATCTATATCAATTTCTATCTCTATCTAAAGTGTGATCATTTTTTGAAGAAAAAGAAAAAAGTTCATATAATGATCATTACAATTTTACGTTTAGGTACTTACTTACATTGATTCTAATGACATTACAATGATGAGAATTTTAATGAAATTTATCGTTTCTCGTTCTCGATATGTTCGATATTCGATATAAAAAGAAATTAGATTTATTTATTTAGTAGCTTGTCTCTCTTGCTGATACTTCTCTCACCGAAGAGACTGCCGTAACTACTTCCTTCTCTTTTTTTTTCCTTGCTTCTCTTTCTCTCTCTCTCTCTCTCTCTCTCTCTTTCTCTCTCGGTCTTTCTGTCTCTCTTTTTCTTTCTCTTCATCCTTTTTTGTCTACGGATTGGTTTGCGCCTTTCCTTTGATTTTTTTTCCCTTTTCATCCCTCTCCTTCGCCCACTTTAAGATTGGCCGTGTTTGATCGCCTACGCAGCTTCTTCATTCTCACTCTTTCTCTCTCTTTCTCTGTCTCTCTTGGCTCTCAGATAAGTTCGATGATTTTTTTCTCTCTCTCTTTTTTTTCTTTTATTTTTTTTCTTTTCCTTTCTCTTTCTTCTTTTTCCAATTTCCAATATAACTCTCGCATTCGTAGTTTCCTCTATACACCGGTGACCAATTCCGTCGAATTTAATTTGATCCTTAGATACGAATCCTTCATTCGATTTTATTTTTTATCGGTTACATGAACAAACGTGTAAAATCGAGAACAAGAGATAGAGATAGATAGATAGATAGATAGATAGAGAAAGAGAGAAAAAAAAGAGATATAAATAGATAATAGAGAAATTAGCGTGGCTGTTAATTTATTACACTGTTACATCGAAAATTTTTCTGTAAGTAATATCTTTCTCTCTCTCTCTCTCTCTCTCTCTCTCTCTCTCTCTCTCTCTCTCTATTACTTTCTACAAAAAAAAAAAAATAAAATCCGATAGATTAATAATCTAATTCGATGCTAGTCCGTAACGAGGAAGAAAGAGAGATAAAAAGGAAAAAAAAAAAAGGAAAATAAAAAACGGAAGGAAAAAAGACGGAAAAAAAAGATAATCGAGGAAAAGGGTAAAAAATGAAAAAGGAGAAGCTTTGTTCGAGATTAACGCTGTATTTGACGAGATTTCAATTAATAGATAAATTTAGATATTACGAACTAGGATCGAGAGTGCGCCAATCCATTCGACGAAACTCTAACGCTTTGTGTTGCATGCCGAGGCAAAAGCAACGAAATTGCGCGAGGAGATTCTTCTCGCGCCAAAAAGCTTTTATGTTATTTCGGCTAAAAAAAAAAAAAATTGAAAGAAAAAAAAAGAAGAACTCTCTATCCGGCTGTGTGAGTGTGTTTGCGTGTGTGCGCGCGCCCTTGTGCGATTTGCAGACGTTTGTGCGTATATTCCCTCTTTTTTCTTTTCTTCTTTTTTACCCCCTCGAACACGAAGAAGATAGATACATGAATTTTTATTTCTTTTTTTATATCCTTTTATTTCTCTTTTCTGTTATTGTTATTAACCCTTTTAAATTCATATGATCGAATATTAATCGTTCCAATATAAAAAGGAAACTAGAGAGAACATTCAATTTTTTCTTAAATTAATATCCTCCTATTTTTACAATATTATTTAATCAATTTTTATTACTCTATCCCCATGAGTTATTACAATTTAATGGTATCTACGTTTCTAGGATATGTATATATATATATATATATATATATATACAAATATATATATACATTTTTTTTGTCCTAAGTTTTAAATAAAAAAATCATATATGACAAATTAAAAAAAGTAAGTTAATTTGCAGTCACGTACCTGTATCTCTGTGTCTGTATCCGTACATGTATGTGAATCTTATATAGAAGAAAAAAAAAAATCAAAATGACTTCATTAAAGTCGATGTCTCCGGTGTATTCCGAAATGAAACAAGTTCAACTTTAATACGATAGGTAGTAGATATCATGGAAAGGGGTGAAACGGGTGAAAGGGGTAAGGGGTGAAAGGCGAGGGGGAAAGAAAAGGGGGAAAGGAAGTCGAGAAACGACTAGTTCGAGTTAGTCTGGTGTTTATCGAAAGGTTGGAGGAAAACGGCGAGAAAGGCCGTCGTCATCGCGATCACGCGGAAAGGAAACGAGTCAACGAGGCGATGCTCGATAAACGTGAATCGATAAATCGAGGGAAAGTACGAGGATATGTATATATGTAAGTGAGCGAGTGCACTTGCGAGCACGTGTGTATGTTGTGTGTGCGTGTGTTTGGCACAAGTGAATGTGTGCGAGTACCATCAGCGAATACTCCCTACACTTCGCTATCTACATTTTTTCTCTTTCTTTTTTTTTTCTTCCTGCTTTGTGTTTTTCTTCTTTTTTTTTTTTTTAGACTTCGAACAGTCGTAGTAGGTACTATAAGTGTTATATTTTTTCCGATAAATCGAGAGTCGAATTTATCGTTGAATGATTTTTCAATCCATTCTTTTTATATTACTATTTTGAAATAACGTAACTCGCTATGGTCGATCTTTTCAATCGGCTATATTACTTGTTCTTTCTAAAATGAAATGAAATAAGATGAAATAAAAGAAAGGGAGGAAAAGAAAAAAAAAGAAAAAGGAAGGAATAAAAAGAAGCGAGCAAAGGTAGAAAGGAAAAAGATATTAATTCGCGGTTGGGCTTTTGAAATGTCGCAGAACGATATCGAAATTCGTGCGAACGAAATATACAAATGTACGCATACACACAGAGACATACAGACGTGCACGCACACATATATACGCATATACACGTACTCACGTATAAAACGACCCGAGTAATATCATCGCGTGCGACGAAGACGAAGTGACGAGGTAACGAACGAGTTAATCAACTAATTGCCATTAATATCGCGAGTCATGGCGATTATTCTCCCGTTCCAATGAAACACGTGAAATTAACACGGGAATTGGCGATGCGAATGAAATAGAAATAGAGATAGAGATAGAAATAGATAAATAGAGATAAAGAGAGAGAGAGAGAGAGAAGGATAGATAAATAGATAGATTAGTCAATAGACAAACAAATACAGAAATAGTGAGAGACAAACAGAGAGAAAGAGAGAGAGAGAGAGAAGAATGTTTCAGAGCAGAGTAAAGCGTTTTAACTTGGTGAATTTCAGCGTGTGGGAGCATTTAGGATCGTATGAATAATAAGAGCGCCACTGGGAAAAGCAGGACGCAACGAAGCGCGGAAACGGAGGAAGCCAACCCCAAAGGAGAAGATCGGCTCTTGGAAACCGTGTGAGAAAGAGAGATAGAGAGAGAGAGAGAGAGAATCTTCCTAAAGGGAGAAGATACTTTGTCGTCTTAAACTTCTCCGATCGTTTCGTCGAATCACCTTACTATTATTTACTTATTATACGTGCTCCGGAACTTTTATTCCTCTTCTACTGCATTATTACCTACCCCTCACGCTCAAGACGAACAATCCGATTCGATTTCATTGAGTCGAGTCTCCTCGAGTCGATCTCTTACAAGACTTTCCATAGGATTTATTTTCTTTATCTTTTTCATTCCTCCTTTCTTTCCTTTTTTCTTTCCATTCTTATTTTTTTTTTTATTTTTTCATTTTTTTTTATTGCTTCATCTCTCTTAGAAATATATCGTCGTACTTTTTTTTTTTCTTTTTTTCTTCTTTTTTTATCTTACAGATACATACCCCTAAAACGTTGATATTTTCAATAATAAATTGAATTAGTTTAAGATACGAAGATATATCGTTCAACGTTAATAAATACTTTTAGAATAGAAACTTTGTCGACGACGAGATTAATTAACTAATCAGAGTCGATTTAATTCGACAAGAAATCGATGACCGTGGTAACTTTAAAAATGCCTTTTCTCCCCTCCTTTTCTGTATTTTAAAAAGGATTTCATAGGAAATAATATATTTATACTGTATTTTAAAAACGTAAAAATCTTACGGTTTTAACTACGGTCTCATTTTCCTTCTCGTTCGCTTCTTCTTTCTTTCGTCTCTCTCTCTCTCTCTCT
The DNA here is from genome assembly GCF_014466175.1 of Vespula pensylvanica. Classification (NCBI taxonomy): domain Eukaryota; kingdom Metazoa; phylum Arthropoda; class Insecta; order Hymenoptera; family Vespidae; genus Vespula; species Vespula pensylvanica. The sequence continues at coordinate 1,753,868 of NC_057689.1, forward strand.
CTCTCTCTCTCTCCCTCTCTCTTCTTTCTTTTTCTTTTTTTTCCAAGGCTAATGGTTCGCAAGGAAAGTCAGGGAGAAAGAAAAATGGAAAGAGTCACCGTTCAGAAACGAGAAACAGCGTTTTCGCCTCGTTATCGAAGTCGAGTTTAC
>NC_057689.1:1754093-1776593 GCF_014466175.1 Vespula pensylvanica
TCTCTCTCTCTCTCTCTCGTTTTTTCTCACTCTCTTTTGTCGTTCGGTCCTAGCCTTCGAAAAGGTTTCATTAGTAAAGGACCACGCGCGGATCCTTTCGTTTGTAGTCGAGGAAAGCGCGAACATTTTTCAGCTTACGCCTGACACCCGATGTCTTAGTCGTCGAAAAATTCGTCTAGCTTTGATTTTTTTTTATATTATTATTATTGTTGTTATTACTGTTGTTGTTGGTATTGTTCTTATTGTTATTTTGTATTTATTTTTTTACTTTATCTCATCCATTTTATTTCAACTTTCTCGACGAAGAAAACATTGGGAAATAATCGAAACGATAGATCATCATTGGACACGTATACAGATTCTAATATCTTTTGATAGAACGATAAGAATTTATCTTAAAAGATTTATTCATTTTCTTCCTTTAATTATTTTCGAACGATCAATATCTAACGAGTCCGACGTTCGAATTTCAATTATCACGCGACGAGAATTTGCGAGAGGAGAATTTTAATTAATCACGATTTATCATGTTTCACTGAGTGTAAAATAAAACATTTCGAGAGTACTTAAACGATCTTGTATCGTTAGATTTTTAGAATAATGACATATAATACCATATATTTATCTTATCTATGAACATTTATGAATGATATTAAACAATTAAAAAAAATATCTTTCGTTGATATATCAACGCCCTAAATTCTCGAGAAAAATTCGACGAAACAATAATTATAATAAACGATCTTCGTCGATGATATCGATTATCTCCAAAAACAAAAAGAGAAGAGAAAGAAACGAAAAAAGACAGAAAGAGAGAGGCTAAGAGAACAAAATAATGATAAAGAAAAAAGATAGTCTGAGTGGGTGCAAAAAAGCGTGCTAAAAGCCGCAACGAGCTAATAACCGTAGCGACTAGATTCTAAAGAAGTAGGGTGAAGAAGGGAGTCCTTAGTTATATGCATACATACATACGTATATAGATACATACATACATACATATATATATATATATATATATATATATATATATTATATATACACATAGGGAGATCATCCTCGCAAAGTTGTGCCGCACGGTTGCTTGGTCGATTCGCAAAGACGATAGTCTTGGAAAGCCGCTTGGAGTCTCGGCAGCTAGCACGTTATATTCAATAAAACCCAAATGTACCGCGAGAGACCCTTTTTCCCCTTGTCTCCCCGTTCTATCTGCTCTCATTTTTACCCTCCTATCCTTCCTTCTTTCTTCTCTCTCTCTCTCTCTCTCTCTCTCTCTCTCTCTCTTTCACTGTCTGTCTATTTTTTTCTTTCTTCTTTTCACCAACAGCAAGATCATTCGTCGAGGTTTATTTTGCGTAAGCGACGAAAGTCGCCCTCGGGCTGTATAAGGCGTTTCTCTCTCTCTCTCTCTCTCTCTCTCTCTCTTTCTCTCTCTTTTCTTCTTTGCTTTCTTTTGCTAGCTCTTCTTTTCGTCTCTCTCTCTCTCTCTCTCTCTCTCTTTGTATCTTTCCGTCTCTCTCTCTTTTTATGCGCTCTTCTTTACGACGAGAGCTGGTTCACCTTCTTCGTCATCTTCTTCTGCTTCTACTTCTTCTTCTCCTTCAACACCATCACCACCATCACCACCTCCTTCTCCTCCTCCTCCTCCTCTTCCTTTTCCTCTTCTTCTTCTTCTTCTTCTTCTTCTTCTCTTTCTTCTTCTTCTTCTTTGGTGTCAGATCCAGCGAAACGAGGCTCTCGGTCCAAGGCTCTCGGGTCAGCCTCCAAGGGGTAACAAGCATCCACGCGTTACTTTCTGTTTTTGATGGAAATTAATTTAAAGCGCGCGTTTTAATCAAGAGAGTGCCGCCCGAGGTGCGCCGTACTCCTACTTACCTTTTCTCCGAACCTTTTTATTTTTTCATATTTTTTTTATTTTGTATTTTTTTTTCATTTTTTTTTTTTTATTCTTTTTCACTCTTCTTATTTCTTCCTCTCTTTTATTATTATTATTATTATTATTATTATTATTATTTTATTATTTCTTCTTTTGTCTGTTTTGCTTCCTATATTTCCCCTTTTTTTCATCTTTCCTCTTTTTCCTCTCTTCCTTTTTTTTCTTCTTCGTCTCTATCTCTCTATACATATATATATACATGCACACACACACACACACATATATATATCATTCTCTTTTATTTTCACAGGTTTTTCTTCTTTCTCCTGTTCTGTTTGTTTGCCTTTCTTGTTTCTTTTATGTTTTCAACCCCGAAGGTATCACTTTTCTAGTATATAAACCCTTTTACGTTGAAAAATAATTGTTCATATACTTCGTTTTGAATAATTCCTATTAATTTTCGACCAATTCCGCATACATGTTTTATTTTCGTTTTGGCGTTAGTGAAATTCGTTTCTTTCTCTTACTAAGCCGCGTTTTATCGTCGGGCATTATTTCTACTTGTTTTCGTCAGTCTCGGCGACACGTAAAATGACGTTCCTTCTTCTTGTCCAAAAGGGATAGCGCGTTAACGTTAGCTGAAACGACAGAGATGAAGAAAGAGAGATAGAACGAAACACGAAAGTGAGAGAGTAAGAGAGACAGAAAGAGAGAGACAACCAGAGAGAGAGAGAGAGAGAGAGAGAGAGAGAGAGAGAGAGAGAGAGAGACAGGGAGTAGCGATGAAACTCCATGAAGCTTCACTCGGTTGAGCTTGGTATGAGGGTGTTATTGGGTCGCGGCCACTTAATATGCAAATGCAACGTGGAGTCTGGCTGGGCCCCGACGTCACCCGGACCACCAGACGGCAGTCAACAGGGCCAATACTTTAATTTACATTTAAAATTGCTCAAGGCTTGACAGCCGACACCTTGTACTACTCCACCCCAGTTCTCTGTCTCTGTCTCTCTCTCTCTCTCTCTGTCTCTCTCTCTCTTTCTGTCTCTTTTTCTTTCCGTCTCTCTTTTCGTATTCTCGAAACGTAACGATAACCTTCCAAGAATTTTTCTTTTCGATTGATCGAAATGAAACGACGAGAAAGAACAGAACGAAACAAAAAAGTTTGTTTCATATTTTCTTTCTATATTTTCTCTTCGTCGATTAACTAAAATTAAATTTACGAATACATACATACATATATATATATATATATATATATATATGTATGTATGTTGTATCGATGCACGATAGTTGGAATAGTAGTATCCTATCACCGTTCGGCCGAACAAACAATGCAGGAAGCAGTTTGTTTACCAGTTACCGAGGAAAAAAATGTCGACCGTCAGTATTTACATATACTATGTGACAACGTGTAATCGTTATACGTTGGTAGTGTTAGGATAGAATGAACGCGACAAAGGGAAGGAAAGAGACAGAAAGAGAGAGAGAGAGAAAGAGAGAGAAATAGAAAAAGGGAGACAGAGAAAAAGAGGAAGAAAAAAAGGAAAAAGAAAAAACATGAAAAAGATGATGAAAAAAATTGAGAAAGGCAAAAATATATAAAAAAAAAAGAACGAAAGAAAGAAGAAAAAAAAAAGAGTTAATAAAACATTTCGCAGACGTTTTATACAATACATACATACATACCAACCCAACGTTATGTATAACCATATTATATTTTCGTCAGGAGTAGTATATCGCCACGGCGAATTGTCTATTTACAAAAGCGCGCCCGTGTGTCATTCTCCCCATCGGTGAATTTCGATGGGTTGGCGAACTCACGCTCGCGCGAGCGCGGAAGCTCGCACGAGTTACTGGCGTAGAAGGGACGTAGAACGACGACGAATCCTTCGATCCATCGATACCGCAACGCGTCATTTCGATGACGGCCTGGATTCAGAGGGGTGACCTACCCTCTCATACCAACCCTCTACCAACCCTTACACAGACTCGTCCGAGCTTCCTCGCTTTCCCCCGACCACCGCCACCCTCTATTTCACCCCCTTTCGAACCACTCTCTTTCTCTCTCTCTCTCTCTCTCTCTGTCTCTCTCTCTCTCTCTCTCTCTCTCTCTCCCTCTGTCTGTATTTCGTTCATGCTCTTCTCAGTAGCGACGCAGCGCTCGGTGTTTAGTACAAACACGCAAAAGCATCCGAGGGCTTTGCCAATCGTGCTTTTTGCCTGACGAAGAGGATTTGCTCGCATTGCCGGCCGTTCGACGCTCGCCATATTGGCCGTCTACGATAATCGTTTACCGTTTGTTGTATCGCATATACGATTTCACGTAGCACCGTCGTCTAAAATAACGCTTTCTCTCTTTCTATTTCTCTCTCTTTCTATCTCTCTTTTACTGCTCTCTCTTTCTTTCTCTCTCTCTCTCTCTCTTTCTCTCTCTCTCTTTTTCTTTGTTTCTTTCTATCGCGTGGGCATGTACGCTCGCGCGCATATAGGTATAGCAGTATAATTCTACGTAAATATCGATCGCTTCTTTGTGAAAGTATGTAATTACTTTCTGCTCGAATGGAACGACGAACCAAGAAGGCTCGTTACGCAGGACGAAGGAAAATCATTTTCTTTCGTTCCTTCTTTTTGTTGTTTCCTCTTTTTTCTTTTTCTTCCTATTTCCTTTTCTTTTCCTTTTTTTCTTTTCTTTTTTTTTTCATTTTCTTGTTTCTTTTTCCTTCCTGAAAGTTTCGGCGCAAAAGTTATCGTCGTTAAATTATCAGAGCGAAAAAGCGTGCAGCTACTTATATCTATTAATAGGATCCTCTTCCTACGTAAAATATATATATATATATATATCCCTTATTATATCCCTTATTATACACACACACACACACACACACACACACACACACATACATATACATCCCTTCATTATCGTAATGATCAAGAAAAAGATGCGAAAAGTATTTTACGATGAAGTATCAGAAATCGATAGGTTCGAAAAAAGATCATGGATATATATATATTGTATACGAATAAGGTATACATAACTATGTATATTTTAGAGAAAAGTTGATAGGTCGTAGTCGAACATACATACACAAGTACGTACATAATAACACGCGGTTGTTCATTTGTTAAGGGAGTATCGAAGGCAGGAAACATGGTAGGAATAGGGACACTTTCTTGTTTGGTGGAAAGCCGCAATACCGGATCTCGTATTGGGTCGTATCGGGTCGTAGATGGGGTCGCAATATTTGGCAGCCGATGAAGTGGTTACCCGGTTCGACAGGAAACGATTCCAACTCCTGCGAAGGGTGAAGTACACGGTACGATGCGTTTGACGCTTTGCTCTCTGTTTATCCAACCCTTCCTATCTACTTCGTCATTTGCTATCTCTTTCTACCTCTATCTCTATCTCTCTATCACTATCTTTAGCTTCTATCTCTTCTTCTTTCGTTTGTCACGTTTCTCGCAAACAAATTCAAGTTCGAAGGCCAGCTAATTTATACTCCGTCCTTCGGTTCTTCCTTAAGTTAAGTTTTAGAATACCTTTACGCATTAACCAGACTCTATCTTTTTTTTTCTACTTCACTTAAACTGATCGACGAGGAAAGGGTTAATCGACAGGAAAATGCCGATAATTTGGGACTTTGTAAGTTTTCCAAACTTTGTTTCTCTCTCTCTCTCTCTCTCTCTCTCTCTCTCTCTCTCTCTCTCTCTCTCTCTCTCTCTTTCCTTCGTTCGTTACATCGAAAACATTGATAATTCTCGTAGAGATATATTAGTATCGATCGTTGTCAATCGATATCATTTCATCGACGTTATTTAAAAATTCAGAAATTTTTTTCTTCTTTTCTTTCCCTTTCCTCTTCCTTCTTTTTCTTTTCTTTCCCCTTTTTTTCCTTCTTCCAATGAATAGGGATCGATGCTCATAGATTCTTCCGATGGAGACCCTTGGACTCGGCCGATCGACGTTCCTATTCTCGCGAGATACGCTCATTTAAATGAGAGTGAGAGCTAAATTTTGCCTCGATTAAGTCTCAAAAATTCAAGCGCACGAACCCCTCTCCTCCGACTACCCCTTCAACCTTACCGTTCGTACAGGGTAAAGGGGTTGTACGCCAGGCAATTTGAATATTTATAAGAAGGAAAGGAGGCCCTGTGAAATTTCCAAGTAGGTTTACAGATATCGCCGATTCAGACAGCTCTGAATACATTAATGGAATTCGAGGAGACTCTCCACGATTTGACGCACTCTTTCTTTCTCTCTCTCTCTCTCTCTCTCTCTCTCTTTCTCTCTGTCTCTATCTTTCTCATTGTCCGTCTGTCTCTTTTTCTCATTGCGTTTCCGCTTGAACGATGCCAGTCCCGGAAGAGAAATTTTCTTGAACAAACCCCTAACATAACTCTTTGCTTTTTAAGCAAGTTCCGCTTGAAAATCGTCCCAAGGCGATCGTTTGTGAAGATTTCACAATCGATACTTGGAATATCTTAGAGAGATAAGCGAATAAGAGAAAAAAGTTTTGATTAAATCAATGGCCGTTAGTTAGCGAATCGTGCCGCGTATCGTTCAGTTATAAGTGACTTTTTGGAGAGAAAAGAAAGGAAAAAGAAAAAAAAGAGAGAAAGAGCGAAAAAGAGAAAAAAAAAACAAAGGAAAAAAAAGTATTAAAACCGACGGGTGGAAAAGTGCCCAATTATCGAACGTGCGTCCGATGCTTTCGCATTATATTCGCGATATGTATCAAGAGAGATAGAAAGAGAGAAAGAGACAGGGAGAGATAGACAGAGATAAAGAGAAAGAAAGGTAGAGACAGCGAATGGATGAGAAAAAGAGAGATAGACGTACGTACACACACGTATACGCGTATACACAGAGAGAGAGAGAGAGAGAGAGAGAGAGAGAGAGAGAGAGAGAGAGAGAGAGAGAGAGTCGGATTGGTATATATGAAAAACAAACAGCTTTTTCGCCGTTTGATTATCGATCAGTTAAAATCTCCAATTGATATCGAGATTGCCTTAATTGCGTGTATTTGCACGAAAATAAATCGCGCGAGGTGGGTACCAGTGTATACGATACGCAGGCGCGCGCGTAACCAAACGCGCAGAGAAAGGGATAGAAAGAGAGGAGATAGGCCACGGGACAAATAGGAGATGAGTCGACGTCGGCCGAGTCGCTAATTATTCGTGGAAATTCATGAATTCCGCCGTTCAATTCGCTCTCGCGTTCAATTGCGAGTTAGTGGGGAGGTGGTAGTTCGTTTGTTCGTTCGTTCGTTCGTTCGTTCGTTCGTTCGTTCGTTCGTTCGTTCGTTCGTTCATTCGTTCGTTCGTTCGTAGGGGTTGATCGTAGGGTGGCTCGATGTGGCCGGAGTTTGAGGTCCCAGATTATTCCCAATTTTCTGACTTTAACATGCTTCGCTACGGCTGGGATTTTTATTCCAAATTATTTTCATATTTCCCTGCCGCTCGGCATTAATCAAACGTTAAAAGCCACTCTCTACCACGACCGTACTATGTTCACCACCTTCACCATCACCACCAGTGGCTCACGTTCTCTCTTTCTCTATCTCTTTTTCTCTTTCTCTCTATCTATCTCTATTTCTATTTCTATCTCTATCTCTTTCTCTATCTCTATCTCTCTCACGCACCATTTTTTAAACCGGTTTAAATCATAAGCCGAAACGTACGCTTCGAATCGACGCTATACTTCTATACTTCTATCTGCCTGTCTCTCTCTCTCTCTCTCTCTCTCTCTCTCTCTCTCTCTCTCTATCTCTTTCTCTTTCTACTTCTCTCTCTTTATCTCTATCTCTATTTCTCTGTCTGTCTCTCTCTTTCTCTCTTTCTCTCATACTTTCATTCCCTTTTTCGTATTTACCGAAATCCATTTTCGGCTACATGTCGGTGCTCCATTTTTGGATTTTCTCCTTCTACGTAAAGTTAAAACGCATCGTTGGTTGGCCAACTTTGACGGAATTTGTTTGTTCCGAATATGTTTTTAACAGATTACCCGCGATAGGCTTTTCTGCGACAGGATCGAACAAAAAAAAAAAAAAAAGTTTCTATGGGAATGAATTTTGTCGGCTTGGTTTCTTTTTTTCGTGTTTTCTTTCTTTTTTTCTTGTTTCACCTTTCACTTCTTCTATTTTCATTTTGTTTTTTATTACCTTCATCTCAAATACATGATCGATGGTCCTTTTATTTCGCGCGCACATTTTATCTTTTTTTTTTCTTCTTAATTTTATCTATTGTTTAGGTGGCTATTGTTGCGACTCATCCTCTCTCTCTCTCTCTTTCTATATGCGTGTGTATGTGCTGTCTATCTCTCTCTTTCTCTTTTATCGGATTAGGCATCGGGTAACCGATTGTAAATACGGAGAAGGTAAGACGCAGAAAAGGGGAATTGAAGTTTGCTAAGGTTGTAAGAGGAGTCACGCTGGTAAATATCTTTCTTCCCATTTCGACTAAACTCTAACTCATGTCTCTTCGATCGATCTGTCACTCTATCTCTCTCTCTCTTTCTCTCTTCTTTCTCTTTCTCTCGCTTTGTCTCTTTCTCTTTCCTTCCTCAGCTTCTCCTCTGATCTCTGAGATTCGGTCGTCACAAACTGTTTCGCTTCGACGAATCGAACATTTGCCCGAATGTTCTGTCCGGATAGGGTGGGACGGGACGGAACGGGACGGTAGCGTGTATTAGATTAATTCTAGTTTTCTTCTCCCTTTTTTCTGTCGGATAAATTTTCAGGTCGTCGTATATAAATCGAACGGCAGCGTAGCGTAGATACATACATACATACATAGGTATATCGTTAGATATCGAGACTAACTCTCTGCTCGATTAATTCACTTCTTTCTCTGGTAACATCGTAGTGGAGACTGTTGTTGGGTCGGACAAATGAATGATAATAAGATTTGATCGTTTAAATGAAGACCAAGGGAAAAAAAATGGGAAAAAAAAACAAAAAGATCAAAAAAAGAAAATGAGAAGAAAAAACGAATTATTTAGTGGATTTTATAATATATAATTAGTGAAAATTTCCTTTGTTCATTCAAAATATCCTTTTCAGTCTTTTAAAAAAATTTCCTCGCGTGTATACACATACCGTAGGATTCCTCTCTCTCTCTCTCTCTCTCTCTCTCTCTCTCTCTCTCTCTTCTTTTTCTTCTTCTTCTTCTTTCTCCTTTTTCTTTGAGGTAAGAGGATTATGTCAAAAAAAGAATTAAAAATGTCAAGTTGAAAAGTGGTGCTTTGCGTACTCGAGGGGTAGGAGCATATTGAAAGGACCATAAAGAAGGAGGATAGTGCCGAAGGAGGAGGTGAAGGAGGAGGAAGAGGAGGGGGAGGAGGAGGAGGATGAGGAGGAGAATCCCTCAGGCGGTTGGTGGATACACCACGTTGGAAAGAGGGATCGTCCTCTTGGTTGAAAGGACAAGACGGTGCTCGGAGGGCTAGTAAGAGTAAAAGGTGAAGAGGAGTAGTTGCTCTCTCTCTCTCTCTCTCTCTCTCTTTCTCTTTTTTTTTCTTTTTTATCCTTCTTCAAGCACGATCTCTTCATTTTCTTTGCTACTCTTCTTTGCCGATTCTCTCTCTCTCTCTCTCTCTCTCTCTCTCTCTCTTTCTATCTGTCGTTCTCTCACCAATGTTGCATAGAGAGAAAGAAAGAGAGAGAGGGAAAGAATCTCTCGTACAAGTCAGTTTGCCTTTTACATTACATTTATTTTACTTCATTTTTCGCAGGAATAAATGTCTTCGAGGCTTTGCCAGTCGGTTAGGAAAATACTTTCATAATGCTTCGACTCTTTCTTTCCCTCTTTCTATCTCTGTCTATCCTTCTTCTTTTTCTTTTTCTTTTTCCTTTCTTTTTCTTCTTCTTCTTCTTCTTCTTCGTCACGTTACACTTTTGCTCTTCACTCTCTCGTATCCTTTGTCTGTCTCGTTCTCTCTCTTTCTTTCTCTTTCCTTGTTTCTTTTCTTCTTCCTCTTTCTCAGATTACATCTGAAAGAACGTACACGATAAAGAATTTATATGTATTTATGTGTGTGTATGTGAAGTAGAGAGACAGTAGAAAAAGAGAGAGAAAGAGAGAAAGAAAGAGAGAGAGAGAGAGAGAGAGAGAGAGAGAGAGAGAGAGAGGAAAAGCTATCCTTTACTCCTCGTTCCACATCGATAAACTTTTTGATGTAACTTTGAATATCGTTTCCCTGCTTTCCGTTTACTCGCAGAAAAATATTTATTTTACATCCACGAGGAGATCGTTATTAATCTTCTTCGTTTCGTGATAATTCTCTTTCTCTCTCTCTCTCTCTCTTTATCTCTGTCTAGAAAACATTTCGAAAGTATTTAATAGATAACGTTTAATGTTAAATTCTTTTATAAACCTCGAACTGTAAGATGATACAGGTAATTTTGCGATAGTCGTCGTAGCTTACCCTCGAAGATTAATCGACATGTAAGAATGATATCTCCCTAGATAGCTAAGTCTCGAGATTTCGGAAATAGTTCAGAGTTTTGTAGCATCCATCGAGACGGAAGACCGCCGGTTGACTTTACCTGACTCAACTGGCTTCGCTGGTAATTCGAGAGGAAGCTTTGGACGCCGAGGAGAGTTGGCTGATTGCGTGCCACGAGGGAGAGACCACATACTCTCTCTGTCTGTCTCTCTGTCTCTCTCTTTCTCTCTCTCTCCGTTGCTCCTATCCCTTTAACTTTAACGAAGTTAGCGATAAAATCGGCGTAACTGGTTATAACGTCCAATGGGATTCCTTTCCAACGTTGGTATTATATTTTTCATTTCATTTTCTATCAAATGCTTGTCCTCGTTAAGCCTTCTTTTTTTCTTTTCTCTTTTTAATCCCTGAACATAGACTCGTACGCGACGCCATGCTTTACTACGTGTTATTACGCAAGTAGTCTACATAATTCTTTTTTTACTTTTCTTTCTTTTCTTTTCTTTTTTTTTCTTTTTTTATAACATTAGCTTTCATACAATTAGGTTAATTCACAAACGAGTACCATCTCATTGTAACACATTTTTAACATATAATGACACGCTTGTTCGTGGCTCGATACAAATGTCGAATATATATAATATATATAAATTTATAATTATAAATATTATACATTATACATACATATATATACATATTGTATTAGATAGAGTATCATTAGATTATAATATATATCTAATATATATATATATATATATATATATATATATATATATATAAATTTATAATCGTAAATAATATAATGTACATATATACATTATAAATATTATACATTAAACGGAGTATCATTAGATACTGTACAGTACAAATATCTATCTAATGACTAATATTTGAAACATCGAGAAAAAGAGAAAAAAAGAATGAAAGAAAGAAAAGAGCATGCTTCTACTATCGAGAAAATCGATCGTTTCTACGTTAGCAATGCACTGCAGACGAAACGCATCGACGGAGATTCGACGTTGGATTCTAGTTAGAACGTTCACATCGATACGACGCGATGCGACTCGACTCGACGCGACGCGACGCGACGCTACGCTACGCTACGCGACGCGGTTCGGTCTTCACAATGGAACGGGTTGAATCAAAGGAGGACATTATTCCCGGACACGTAGGAATATTCTGAATCCCACGTGCAATAGAATGCGGCCATTGTACCGAGCGTTTCAGCCGGCGAGCATTGATTCCTAATCGACGCACGGACGCGCATAGTGTTTCTCCCTTCGCACCTACCTACCAACCTACCTATCTACCTACCTACCTACCTACCTACCTACCTACCTACCTACCTACCTACGTGTATGTATTACATAAATATATAGTTACTACCTATCTACCTTCTACGAACTTTCGATATATCGTGAACGAAACAAGGAATGAATCTATGTACGCGAGTTATGTATAAAATAATCCTTTCATTCAAATAGATAAATGCATACAGGCACGTACGTAGATAATAGATACATATATATATATATATATATGTATGTATGTATGTATGTATGTATGTATATTAGGAAGGCATTTTTAGAAGATAAATTATTTTAAAATATTCCTTAAGTTCATAGTTTCGATAACATCGTTCCTTAATTAAGGCGCACATGCTTCTCCATTAATTGGTACGATCGAGTTGGGTAACGTTATTTCGTAGGACAAACATAGCTTCAAATTTTGACTTAATCGGTAATATCACCGATACACACACACACACATACACAATATATATAAGCCCCGTTGTGACGATAAATCAAGACATTCTATACCTATGTGACTACACACGTACGTTCAAATACATATGCAATATATACTATATATACTGTAATATACTTCTAGGTATCGTTTCTAGGATCATGTTCATTCACTGAGACTGTCCTAGTCCCGATGACGAAGGATACGATCGTGACGTACATACGTGCGAAAACGATATTTCACAGACAGTTTGATGAGCTTCGCACATTAAGCCGGGGATAAGTAATTATCGACTGAACAGTGACCAGCCACCGTCGTCGTTGGTCGGCCACTCCCTCCTGAGGTGTCCCTGTGCGTGTCACCGCATTAACCACCTCTATATAGACATCGTTCTCATCAAAGTTCAAACGCTGCATATCTCCGATACGTCATTGTAACCTCTCTGCACGGCTTAATTAACGAGACTCGACGGTGTGCCACGGAACCAAAATTAGTTTCCTTCGCTTGGCCAACCTTCGATCTCGAATATCCTTCAGACAGCCCTTATTCTCTTCTTCCTTCGTATTCCTATTTTACTCTTCGTTCTATTATCATCGGTTTCATCAATATTCCTTCGTACTTCATTTACGATTTATTTAGAAAATATTAATAGGATCGAATAAATTAATATTATTGTTTCTGTATTATTTATACACTTATATAAGTATACATCTATATACGCATATATATCTTTTTCGTTTCTTTTTTCCTTTTCACTTTTTCTTTTCTTCTTCTTTTTTTTTTTTTTTTTTTTTTTTTTTTTTTAACGATAAGAAAAAAATATCCACACCTTTCACTCGCCGAGGATACAAGTGTCAAACAGTATAATGAATATTTTGTTTTTTCGATATGTTTCAGATATATGAGAATCCGATGTGTTATTATCTACAAAGCCATTGGAAACGATCAACGACGGACATATGTGTATCGGTGAGATAATGAAATTTTCCATTTGTATATTCTCCGATCGGGAAAGATATCACAATCGTATCTGTTCGTATTTATTTACACAAAACGTGATTTTAATAATCTCGACGAGCGTAGGAAATGTCGAATAATCATCGGTCGTGTGAAAATGAACGAATGAGAGAAAAAGAGAGAGAGAAAGAGAGAGAGAGAAAGAGACAACGAAAGAGAGAGAGAGAGAGAGACAGAGAGAGATAGAGATAGATTGATAGATAGATATAAATATATAGAGACAGAGATAGCGAGAAGTTTCTTCGACACAGTAGGGAATTCAAAGTCAATTTCGAGTTATGTTTCACGTAGACTCGTTTTAAGTCAGAGAAAGAAATAATTAGATAATAATAAAAGGAGATAATTTAAGAAATAATTTTAAATTAAGAAAGATATATATATATATATATCTTTGTTTCTTTCTTTCTCTTTCTCTCTATCTTTTTTTTTTTCTTTCTTGATTAAAAATGCGGATCGACGATATCGATATGAAATCATTCCTCAATTGGAAATTAGTTACTAACGATAATTAAAATTTGACGATATGAAAACCTTAGGTATTCGTGATGTCTATACATCCAACAATTTATCTATTTATCTTGGTCTTATTATTTTTTACGAGTTCCTCAAACCATCCAGTCTAGGGAATATTAAAAGACCAATGAAAGAATCTTTCTCGTTCAACGAGTCGGCTTCCTTCCCTCTTTCCAAGTTCTCTCTCTCTCTCTCTCTCTCTCTTTCTCTTATTCTTTTTCCATTTCGTAAGCTTATATCCTTAATTAATAACCCGATTGCTTCTACAACGATACATAGGGTATTCAGTAGGCTTTTTCTACCTTTCGTTATCATCTTTCTCCTCGTCGAGAAGAGTCTTCGAAGTCGAGTTCGAATTCCGTCTCCTGCTTGGAGAATATCCATCCCTTCCATGATAGAGTGAAGAGTGGTTAGTTCTAGCTCGTCGATGCTATTCAAGTAGACGGGGCTTCCGTGTAGTCGAAAAGAGAAAAGAGAAAAGAGAAAAAGAAAAACAGATAGAAAGAAAAGAAAAAGCAAGTAGATAAGGCAAGTCTTCTCTCTCTTCGTCTCTCTCTCTCTCTCTCTCTCTTTTTCTCTCTTCCTCTCTCTTTCTTTCGGAGATATTTCATAATTTCTTATTTCGGTCACACAATCGGTAGGGTCGCCCTTCTCTTCGTAAGTCCGTTCATTCTCGTAATTATTTATATTTCAATAAAACCCATACAATTAAGATTTTCTGTTCGAAATGTATGTATGCTGTGTCTAAAGGAAGTAAAAAAAAAAAAGAGGGGAAAGAGGAAAGGTGAATAGAGAGAAAGAGAGAGAAAGAGAAAAGAAGTTTGAAAAAGAGGAGACAAAAATCAGCGTAGGCTGTGAGTCAAGCGATACTCGTTCAACCTTTCTAATATCAATTAACAAAACACAATTACCGTGTAATTACCGAGCGAAGAGAATGGCCATTGGCCATCGGCGTCTCTCTTGGAGAAACCAGCTTGTTCCGTTACATTCTCTTCCGGTTGGACTTTGCTACAAACACACTCACACATACACACACAATCTATCTCTCTCTTTGTCTCTCTTTCGCTCTTGCAAGTCACGATACAAAAGCAGCAAGCTTCCTTTTTTCCCTCGCTTTCGTAATTGCCGGCCATCGTGTGCGTACGTACATCTATCCATATGTGATAATATGAGCGTATATGTGTGTACGTGTATGTAACGTGTACGTGTGTGTCCCCATCGGCGCACTTTGGACCGCGATATAGACGGAAAATTCAATATCGTGTCTCCCGCCACCCTTTCCCCCTCGACCCAGCCCTATCTCCCCCCCGAAACTCTTCCACCTCCCCCTTCTCCTCCTATTCCTCCTACTCCTCCTTCTCCTCTTATCCCTCCTACCCCACCTTCCCTTCCTCCAACCCCACACCTGTAAAGGTTCGGACCCTTTGTATCGAGCGCGTCGCGGCTTCTCCAACGAGCGAACTTTCGATATTGCAGAAAGCGTCCTTAATTTTGCTTTCCAATGTACTAGAGAGAGAGAGAGAGAGAGAGAGAGAGAGAGAGAGAGAGAGAGAGAGAGAGAGAGAGAGAGAGAGAGAGAAAGAGAAAAAGAGAGAAAGAAAAAGAAAGAGAAAGAGAAAAAGAACGTGCGTGTAAGGGAGCAAGCGAAAACACCGAACTTTCATCCCTTTCTCGTAAAATCGAGCTCGAAAGAGAGTAAGAGAGTATGGTAGTGGAGATGGAGGGTGGAATGAAGAAAGATGGACGTTGTCGTTCCCGAGGAATAACAAAAATATTTCCAAGTAAATAGATGTAACGGGTACCTATACACGTAACTACATACATATTCATGAACGTGTGTAGTGGATATATTCCTGTATATAAAAGTTCGTTAAATATTTCACAATTTTTCACGATAAAACCAGTTCCGCTTCTATTTAAATGTCAGATACATATTATCGCCGTAGTAAGAAAGGAGGAGGGTGAGCTTCTTTTGTAAGGGGACAGAAAGATAAAATAAAATAAGATAAAATAAAATGAAGAAGAAATCAAAAGATAAAGGAACAAAAGATACAGAAAAAGAGAGAGAGAGAGAGAGAGAGAGAGAGAGAAAGAGTGGAAAAGAAAAGAAGAAAAAAAAGAAAAGAAAAAGATATATACTTACGAGTACTTATTTACGGCTACGAAGAAGAAGAAGGAAGAGGAGTAGGAAAAGAAGAAAAAAAAAAGAAGAAAGAAACAGAAAAAGTTCGTGTCGCCATTATATTCGTCGCTCGCGGTTCATCTCCTGTAGTACATCCTTATTATCGCAATACCATGGCGGGACGAACGACTATTGCGTAAGCAGCTTGATCTGTCGGGAGACCTTTCTGAAATCGAAGACGGTTGTAACTATAAAGGATGCCTAGCTTCGGGGCGTGCTTCGCTCGGTACTCGCTTTATTACAAACCCCTTCCTACTTCGTTCTTCCTCTCTTTCTCTCTCTCTTTCTGTCTCTGTCTCTCTTCCTCCCTCTCTTGCGTTTTTCGCTCGATACGGAGACACAGTACACACCTCCTGTCCAACCCCCCCTCTCTCTCTTTCTCTTTTCTGCTTTTACCCTCTAGAATCTTTCTCTCCCTTTCTCTCTCGTTTACTCCGCGTTGTATTTCAAATCGATAGATACTTTTATGCAATCACGTCTTTCGAACGTAACACCGTCTCCGACTACGACGCCTTCGAATCCTTCGTGTAGCTTTTTCTTTCTTTTTTTCTCATTCCTCTCTCTCTCTCTCTCATTTTCATTTTGTCTCTCTTTTTTCTCCTTCTCTCTCTTTCTTGTTCTTTCTCATTCCCCCGTCGTCATCTTCGCGTTTCCTGTTTATTCGTTCGTCGGGACTAACACTCCACCTCCTTTCTTTTTTTCTTTCTTTCTTCCTTTCTTTCTCCTTTTTCTTTTTCTTTCTTTCGTCCTCTCTTTCTTTCTCTCTTTTCTAACAGAAGGGTATCCTGCTGCCGCTCTCGCTCCTTTTACACCATTCGACAGCACGATGCGATGGCGAGGATAGTATGACGCGGAGAAATGGCTCGCTCGTGTTACATAGTTGCAAAGTATTCTTTCTTCCTTTCTTTCTTTTTTTTTCTTCTTCTTTTTCTCCTCTTTTATTTCTCTCTTTTCCTATCCTCGTTGCACAGATGGTCTCCTTTCAGGCTTCGTTAGTACTTCCCGTTTTCATTAGTTCTCCACTTCGTAATAGCAAGTGACTTTTCATACCAGACAACCTTCTTTCAATCTTCTCTTCAATTTTTCATCATTAATCGGTAAAATTCCAAGATTACTTGCTAGAATTTTTCTTCTTCTTTTTCTTCTTTTTCTTCTTCTTCATCATCTTCATCATCTTCATCTTCTTTTTCATCGTTCTTTAAATTCTAAAATAAATTCTACCATTCGTCATCGAATCGGCTTGCCTCATCGAAACGACGTTAAGTAAGTAGTCGCGTATTCTAGCCCTTCGAAAGAATCAATTTAGGTTCGATAGTTTCCTCCTACGGTTCTCAGAAAAGGGGAAGTTTCTCGTAGCGGTAATTGTCACGCGCGAAATTTGAAGAGACTTGGAAGCCCCATCCGGTTCCTTACTTCCTTTCCCCACGAGGGAATGAAACTTTACGATGAACGAAGCACATCATCCCATCAATCCAGCTACCACCCTCTACCTTCCACCCTCCACCTTCCACCCTTCGGCCTTCGCTCTTCGCTCTTCGCTTTTCGCCCTTCGCTTTTCGTTTTTCGCCTAAGGTCCCTCGACTTCTCGGAGTCCTTGGAATTTCGATATAATCCGAGACAAATCTTGGACTTGATCTTTTCGTTCGGATAAACCAGTCAAGGGATAACGAAGCAAAGCAAGCAAGCCCTTTTTATTTATTTCCCTTTATTCTCTTTCTTTCTTTCTCTCTTTCTGTTTCTCTTTCGCTTTTATCTGAAGTATTCAAAAGTTTAACCCTACGGAGAGAAATATTATCGGCCGCATAAAATCTTTATAATTAACTATCGAAAATGTGACAAGAGCTAGAGTTTTCTTCTACTTCGTTATGAGAAGAAGAATAAGAGGAAGGGAAAGAGGAAGAAGAAAAAAGAGATGGAAAAAGGAAACGGATGAAAAGAAAAGAAAAGAAATAAAACTAAAATAGCAACAACTCATCCTTGAAAAATCTCTCTTCTTTCCGACTTCCGCGATAACACTTAACGGCGACTATTTAATAACAATTATTATTATGACGGTTATAATCCAAGAGATGAAAGAAGAGTATGAGAGAAAAAAAAGAGAGAAAAAGAAAGAGAGAGTAAAACGATAAGACGGAGTGAGAGTGAGTGAGTAACTGAGTGACTGAGAGAAAGAAAGAAAGAAAGAAAGAAAGAAAGAAAGAGAGAGAAAAACGAGAGAAAGAGAGAGAGGTAGAATAGTATGAGAGTGTGAAAGAGAGAAAAAGAAAGAGAGAGAAAGAGAAGAAAAGAAGTGTAGCGAAGAAGATGGTTGCGAGGTAAAGAAAAAAAGGGGGATGAAAAAAGGGGTGAGTTAGGTGTTACGAGGATTTACGAGCGGTCCTATTTCATGTGCCTAACCAGCCGTGGGGACGTTCGAGCGAGCCAGGGGAAATGCAACGAAGGGGAAAATACCTCGAGTGGTGGGGTGTAGGTAGAGATAGAGGCGAGGTAGGGGAGGTGTAGGAGGAAATATGGTAGAGAAGGTAAAGCTGGCAGTGGTACGTGTTATGGTAGTGGTGTAATGGTACTGGTAGTGGTGATAGCGAAGAAGAGGGGTGGAAAAGGGGCTACAGGGGAAGTGAGTGAATGGAACGGGGAAAACTCGCGCGAGTTGTGCCGCTATCGTATATAAACGAGCTGTGCAATAGTTTTCAGCTACCAGTAGTCATTTGTAACTCGAAGCTCGGCGAGGTTGGCTTTATTGCGGCCATAAAGATCTCGGCTTCCTCGCCTCTCGCCAGCTTGCGTGCGGCTTTTGCGGCTACGTTCGGCGAACGCTCGCTCGGCCTTAGGTAGTTAGCCGAGTGCGGAATACGCTTCTACATTCTTTTTTTTCCCGCTTGTTCTTATTCTTGTTCTTCTTCTTTTCTCTTTTTACTTTTTTTTTTCTCTCTCTTTGATCTCTCTTTTTTCTTTCTTTTCTTGCTTTCTCTCTCTTTCTTTCTTTCTTTTTCTCTTTTCTTAACTTCTTGTTATTCTTCTTATTTTTTTTCAAGCGACGATTTATGCAAATTAGCTGTTAGGTATCAACTCATTTTTGATAGATATAAATGAGTAAAGAAAAAAGGAAAAAGGGTGCATATTCGAAGTATATATATATATATATATATATATATACACGTAAACGTATTAGTATTATTTAAAAAGAGATAAATAGAAGACGATAAAGAAGAAAAATCTTTATACGCGCAAAAAGATCGCGAAAGAAATATTTTTATATCTGACGAGTTTTGTTCGACTTTCTTCTTTTTTCTTTTCCTTTAACGTTTCTTTTTGTTTTCTTTCTTTCTTTCTTTCTTCTCTTTTTTTATTTTTCTTAACAAAAGATCGCTTACAAATGGAAGACAAATATATTCGTTTCTAGACATATAGAATTTTCTTTACGACGGACTCTTTCTCTATGACGATGGACGAATGATTAGAAAATTGATATAGTAGTTTGGAATTTTTATCTTCGACTATCATGTATTTGCGTCTTACAAATAATCGTACAAACGAGACGATCTAATCGTAGAAATTTGTTTTATTAGTATGCAATGGCAAAGCATAGAAAATTTCATTTAATTATTACTTTCATTTAATTATTACTATTCAAAACGAATTAAATTCGAAACGAAATGAATCTAATCATAGGAAATTCTTGATGACGTGGGTATCGATACGTCTAGTTTATCGACTCGTCTACAGTGGTAGGTTAGTACGTCGTATCTATCGATATTCGATTAATCAATGAGCGTGTGCTTTCTTATTCGACACAAGATATATCGCGAGTAGAGACGTACGCGTATATATTCTCGGCTATATTCATCGATACTATCAGGATTTAGGGTAGGTACCCTAATACACAGCGAGTAACGGGAATGCATTAGTCATCGATTGCCTGTATTACGAGGAAGTACTTACGCATAGAGCTCGTAGCTCACTTTGCGCGTTATGCTTGACGAGTTAGCTAGATATTATCCACTTGGGAATAGAAAGAAAGAGAGAAAAAGAGAGAGAGAGAAAAAGTATATCTCGTTTTAACCAGCAAATACATATTTATATATACTACATATTTATATTGAGTGATACAATTATGTAGAATAATAGTATAATAAATAAAAATAAAAAAATAGAAGGAACGACAAAGAAAAAGAAAAAGAAAAGAAAATTAGTATCGTTATCTTCGTCTTTATTATTATTATTATTATTATTATTATTATTATTATTATTATTATTATTATTATTATTATTATTATTATTATGTTGTTTGTTGTCATTGTTATTATTACTAGTATATTTTATTATATAAGATTAAAAAAAAACTATTCTTCTATTTCTTCTTCTTTTTCGAAATAATAGAATTCGAAAGATAACTTCCTTACGATTCGGACGAGTGAAATAAATAATTTTTTGCTTGAGTGAGTTCTGTTGTAGATTTATTTATTTATTTATTTATTTATTTATTTTTTTTTTGATCAAGAAAGTATAAAAACTTAGCGCTTAAAGTATCATATGTATATCGGAGGATCGAAAAACGTTGGAATTATATTTTTCGAGCCCAAATTCCGAATCAACTCAAATTGTCGGATTCGTATAGGAAGCTAGCTAGTCATCATACGATCCTTATTCTGCACAGAATATGTAGCACATAACGTAGAACACAAATCACTCAGTCAAAGCGTTTCTAGTGTAAGCAACTTTACAATTTCCTCTTCTATATCTCTCTAACTCTGTACGGACTAACTTCACATCGACCGTATACTCTCTCTCGCTCTCTCTCTCTCTCTCTCTCTCTCTCTCTCTCTCTCTCTCTCTCTCTCTCTCTCTGTGTCTCTCCTTTTCCCTCTCGTTTACTCGTGTAAAGCCTTGCAGTCCGGTCAGTAGTTTATATTTCCAAGTAGCCTAAACTTTCCAACGCATCATAAACAGCAATTATACGAAATTTCATTTGGAGTGTAGAAAAATAATAAGAGTTTTTGAGAAATTACAAACACTCAAAAGAAGACTTTTATATTATTATTATTAATGATTATTATTATTATTATTATTATTATTATTATTATTATTATTATTATTATTATTATTATTATTATTATTATTATTATTATTATTATTATTATTAAAAGTATTATAAAACAAATGAAAAGTCTAGTTTTCTTTTACAGCATGAAATGCTCATTTTCCAGAATAAGATCTGTGTATCAAAGACGAGTTACAAAACAAGATGATATTAAATAAGAAACATAAAGGAATGGTAAGAAAAATACCAGAAAGGAAAAAAAGAGAGAAAGGAAAAGAAAATACAGAAAAAAGAAAAAGAAGAGGAGTACAAAGTAAGAGAGAGAGAGAAAGGGGAGGGAGAAAGAGAAAGAGAAAGAGAAAGAGAAAGAGAAAGAGAGAGAGAGAGAGAAAGAGAAAAGAAGAAAGAGAAAGAGAAAGAGAGAGATAACGCGTCGCCAAGAAGAAGAATTATTTTTCTTTGATGTTATCGAGATATAAAACGTCGGAGTGTTTTATCTTGAAATCGATCGATCTTATACTACGCGTTCCTAAGAGATAAAAGACGATCTTATCGTATACGATGTAAAAAAGGTAGGAGAAATAAAACAAAACAAAAAAAAAAGAAAAAGCAAGCAAGAGACAAAGAGAGAGAGAGAGAGAGAGAGAGAGAGAGAGAGAGAAAGGAAGATAGAGGAAGATAGAGAGTCTTTCGTTGCTCGCGAACGAATTTTCGTCAAAAGGAATTAGTTCGTAACGTTTCTTATCGTTCGACCATTCTGCATAATAATGGAATTCGTTTTATTAGTTTGTTTGGTACCCGAATACATTTGGAGAATTTTATCCGGCGAAGAAGTGCGCCGATGAAATAGCTTATTAACAAAGTTAAATTGAGCAAAGTTTCTGGCTCTGATTACCTATGCCTCCTCCTTCAGCTTCTATTCCTTTTCCGCGTCCTCTTTCTACTCCTCTTCCTCCTCCTTCTCCTCCTCCTCCTTCTCCTCATCCTCCATCTTCTTCTTCTCCTCCACTTTCTCTTGTAACCTCGAGTCCTCCGCTTTCCCCTTGCTCACGGTTTAGTTTTCCACGCTGACAATTTTACTTTCGCGCCGCGTCCTACGAAACTAGTTTTCATTTCCTCCAAAGAGCAAAGCGACGTTAGAACGCCGTGCAATTTTTAATCAAACTCCTTCTCCATCGAAACGGAGGGGTGGAGGTAGGGGTTATAGGGCTGTGAGGGGGGTAGAAAAGGGGGAATGGGGTGGAGGTAGAGGTTATAGGGCCGTGAAGGGGGTAGAAAAGGAGGAATGGGGTGGAGGTAAGGGTTATAGGGCCGTGAGGGGGGTA
This sequence comes from Vespula pensylvanica, assembly GCF_014466175.1. NCBI lineage: Eukaryota > Metazoa > Arthropoda > Insecta > Hymenoptera > Vespidae > Vespula > Vespula pensylvanica. The sequence continues at coordinate 1,776,231 of NC_057689.1, forward strand.
GAAAAGGGGGAATGGGGTGGAGGTAGAGGTTATAGGGTCGTGAGGGGGATGGAAGGGGAATAGAGTCGAGAGGACGGGGGAGGGAAGGGTGAAAGGTGCAGGAAGTGGGAAGAAGGGAGAAGGGAAGGTACACCATGTAATCGTTCTTTAACGATCTATTCCAATAAATTGTTCGTTGATAAAACTATCGATCTTAGAGCATAGATCTCTTTTACAACATCGTCCAACTTTTCTATTGTTTATTATTACTTCTTTATTTTTCTCCTCTCTTTTCTCTTTCCCTCGATTCTGCTCGTTCTCTTTTTTGTGCAAATCAAAAAAAAAATCTGCATAAACGATGAAATTCGAGATGGATCTTCGTAA
>NC_057689.1:1781140-1783640 GCF_014466175.1 Vespula pensylvanica
AGAGAGAGAGAGAGAGAGAGAGAGAGAGATAGAGAGAGAGAGAGAGATAGAGATTGGATTACTTTGCAATAAAATACACTTTAACGATCTTTAATCAGCGAAAAATCGTTTATAATTCTTTGTAAACTCTTACTTAACATCAGATTTACGTATTAACGTTATCGAGAAAAAGGACCAAATATATATATATATATATACATAATTCGTATGAACGATTATATTAGTATAATATAATACAATTTTCGATAATATTATGTCAGATAAACAAAACTCTTTCTAACATATCCTAACGGATGCATGTTGAAGCGCATCGTACGCTTAAGTTCGATCGATTTATCGAACTGTTTATCGCAACCTCATCATTTAATCGAAGAGAAGAGAGCACCCTCTTGTAAGGGTGCGCGAAATAGCAACTCCTGGCAGCTCACGTGAAAATGTGCAAGCGCACGTGAACTCGCACGTGCGATCCCACGTATACTATACTTCGGTCTCTCTCTCTCTCTCTCTCTCTCTCTCTCTCTCTCTCTCTCTCTCTGTTATACACACCAACACACATACACACATAAGCACTCACTCGTGCGCACTTTACTTTGGTTTCTCTACGGTGGAAGGCCGACATGGCCTCGTGATCGATCGGCTCATCAAACATCTTGCCATATTGTCGACAGAATCCCATAACCGAGATAGGGTTGGCTCGTGCTGCCTATTTTTATTACGCGGTTTAACTTGACGGCGATCACACGAACGGAAGACCGATGACGATGTTTTTGTGTACGATACGAAAGAAAAATCTGAAGAAAAAGGGCTCGCCGTTCAACGTTCATCGATCGACCCTATTCCAACGATCCGTCTCTTTTGTGCGATATTATTAATATTGTGAAATAATATTCTTTCTTCTTTTTTTTTGTTTCTTTTTTTCTTTTTTTTTTTTTTTTGACAAGAGACAGAGAAAAAGAGAGACTTGTCCTTCTCAAAAACTTACTTAAAAATTTCGCTTTATTCGCAAATACTTTTACAATTTGTTTATATCCGAAGAATTATTTATTATCGTTATAATTTTTGCACCGTTGATATTAAGAAAATGAAATCAATTAATAATATTTTATGATAACGTATTATATACGTCTATACGTATCGCGTTTTACGTAATAATTTTCTATGTTATTACATCACGTTATGTTAAAAGTGATCAATGGCAGCACGGTTAAACGAAAATATAAGTTTTTCAATAAATTATCAAACAAACGCTTCGATGCCTAATCAATTCACAATGTTACATAAAATTTTGCATCAGGATCATATGATTTTAGGGAGGTTTCAGAGTAATTGGTAACTTATGTTCTCCTGTTAAAAAATTTCATATTTTGGACAAACCGAAAATTTTTTTCCTGACAAATCGAACTTTGTATTAGGATTACAGAATGAGGGAAGACATGACACGAGAAATCATGCCAGTTCCTGTTGATTTATGTTCTCCCGTTAAAAATATCAAATTCCGAAGAAATCTAAAAATTTTTCCCCGTCGAATTGATATTTTTATTAGGATCACAGAACGAATGAGAAATATTTCCATCCATCCACGAACAATCGTGAATAGATAGAGGAAATAAACGATGAATCTTCCATTTCGATATATTTCGTGTATTATTAATAGTTTATAACAAGATACATTGACAAGTTTTTACATTATAAAAGTATTTTCTATATTCAAGGTAGATCATAAAAGAAAAAAATCCGATAACTCGTCGGATTCTGTAATAACAGAGAAAATAGATCCCGTTAATTTTCAATTATCATCGTAACAAAAAATTGTAACAGAACTTTTGCACGTTTACATGTCCATCAAAAAATTTTACTGTAGATCATAAAGAAAAAGAGAAAGAGAGAGAGAGAGAGAGAGAGAGAGAGAGAGTGAAAAAATTGCTTTTCAATACGTATACTGATTTCGATCTTGTTCATTTTCGATAACAGGGGTAAAAAATGAAAAAAGAAAAAAAATGAAGGAAGATGGAAATAACTTCACTTCACTTTCATATAAAAGAAATTCATCTAGATGATCATTATGAGTAACGAGCCATCGGAAATATATACATGCATGTATGCATATATCCATACTTACATACGTATATACATACATACATATATATATCCGATATTCAGGCGGACGTCGGCGTAGCTTTGCGCTACGTCACGTGCCGCGATATAAGTATGCATGAAGTTAGCTTCGGCTCGTCTGAAATATTAAGCAGCTAGACTCCTACCTGCTGAGCTCTGAAAACTGTTTACCCTGGAGGACGAGACAGACCGTCGGAAAGGTGCTGAGAGATGGGGTTGGGTGAGAGTAAGGAAGAGATGAACGAAGAAGGAAAAGGGCCGAGTGTGAGAAAGAGATGAGAGGTATGCTGCGGAGAAGAAGGATGATAAGGAGAAGGAGAAAAAGGAGGAAGAGGAGGATGGAGTAAAAGGAGAAAGAGGATGTTTTCGCGTTATATCTACGGCC
>NC_057689.1:1791140-1820071 GCF_014466175.1 Vespula pensylvanica
TAATTATTAAAAAATGAACTTCGTTATAGAGTTAAACGACGAACTTATATTCTACTAACCATTTCACGTTACGAAAAATGACATAATAGATGAAAAAAGTTACTTACGTAATACTCGTAATTCTCTTAAACATAATAATAGAAAAGTAGAAAAAATTTCAGAAAGAAATGCCGAAGAAAATTTATACGGATGTTTTTAAAGATGTTTTTAAAGATAAACATAAATGATTCGATGAAGTGACGTAATTCGATACTGTATCGTATACTAACGACAGTTCGTCAGGAGAAGCGTCAGTATTCTACAAATTCTCGCCAGTGTAACGTCGCATAATTTACCTCTCACGAACTCTTGCATAATTCGATACACAATGGAGGCCTGGGCAATGATATTGGCCTTCGTAGCAGTGATTCTCAGTATTTATTACTACGTAGTAAAGGACATGAATTATTTCAAAAAAATTGATCTACCATATTTGGAACCATGGCCGATATTGGGCAACATGGGTGCAGCATTCTTACGTCGAAAAACAATTAGTGATATAATCGTCGATACTTATAATGTAAATCCAAAGGCCAAATACGTTGGTTTCTTCGATTTGAATAATCCGATTTTGGTGATTCGTGATCCTGAATTAATCAAAATAATCGCTGTGAAGAAATTTGACAATTTCCCGGATCATCGATCTTTCGTCGACGACGTACAGGATCCACTTTTCGGAAAGGCTTTATTTTCGTTAAGAGGAGACCGATGGAGAGAAACCAGAACGATGTTGAGTCCAGCATTTACTTTGAGCAAGCTAAAGGGTATGTTCAAGTTGATGAACGAATGCGGAGCAGACTTTACGGATTATCTATCGAAAATGCCAAAGGATAAGAAAACTATAGAGATGAAGGACGTCTTTGCGAGATATACCAACGATGTAATAGCCACCTGTGCCTTTGGTATAACTATAAATTCGATGAAAGATCGAGAAAATGAATTTTACGTTCTTGGCAAAAACGCAACTAACTTCGACGGTATTAAAACATTGAAATTCCTCATGATACGTTTTTTCCCAACGATAACGAGGCTATTCAAGATCAATATCATATCCGATAATGTTGTTAATTTCTTTAAGAACGTTGTCGAGGAGGTTATCAACATTCGAGATCGAGATAAGATCGTACGGTCGGATATGATACAATTGATGATGGAAGCTAGGGACAAGAGAGCCGAAATGGGACAAGAATTACCTATGATGGATATAGTAGCTCAGGCGTTCATATTTTTCTTTGGTGGCTTTGACACCGTCTCCACGGCCATGTGTTTCACGTGTCACGAAATTGGTGTCAATCCGGATATACAAAAAAGATTGCAACGAGAGATCGACGATGTTATTGAAAAGACCAATGGAAATCCAACTTACGAAGTTATCAATAACATGGAATATTTAGACGCAGTGATAAGCGAATCTCTACGAAGATATCCGGTCGTTGTTTTCCTCGACAGACTCTGCGCTGAGAGTTACGAGTTACCACCAAGTTTACCAGGTGGCAAACCTTTCCTCCTGAAAAAAGACATGAATATATGGTTCCCAATTTATGGACTCCATCACGATCCGAAATATTTCGAGGATCCGTACAAATTCGATCCCGAAAGATTTATAAAAAACGGGAAGGAGATCAACAATTCCGGTGTTTATTTGCCCTTTGGATTGGGACCTAGAATGTGCATTGGTAATAGATTCGCTCTACTCGAGATGAAAGTTTTGATATTCCATTTGTTGGCAAGATGTAATCTGAAGCCTTCTTCCAAAACTCAGAATCCATTGCAATTATCCAAGAAAGGAATGGCTATGACTGCCGAAAATGGTTTTTGGATGGATTTAGTGGATAGAGAAGATGTTCATCCTACTCTTAAAAATTTTGTGCCTAATAGCATTGCACGTGATGATATTAACGCTGACGCATCCACCAATGGTATTAATAATAGTCATGCGGTTAAAGCTTGAAATATGAGAAACAAAAAAATTAATGATAATACTCGCGAGTGAAATGTTAACTGCATCAAATTTAGATTACATGTTTGAGCTTTGTATTATTATAGACTATCATGTTTTGAATTATAAGGAACTAAGTGCATATTAAAGTGTTTCTGGATTGTATACTGTTTTATATAACGGTGCAATTGTATTTGTTATCTTATCGTATACTACGATATAAATAATACATCAATTCAATGCATTTTATTATTATTATTATAATAAAATAGAGTTTTATTATTATAAAATAGAATTATCTTTGAAATGAACGAACACTTCTACAAAACATTTTTATATACAAATGTAGATACATATATATTCGCTTTTATTAAAAGTTCTTTTTGTCTGTCACTTTTTGGATTACATGCTCTTAATATCTTCAAATTGATAGATGCACGAGAATTCAACAACAAATCGTTAATTAAACATTGGAAAATATCTTCATCATTATCATATGCGATAAGATATTAAAGTAAAACGAATGCGATTTCTTCGCAATTGAGCAAAATATACGACTCACCATTTACTTGGCATTAATCCAGATAAATAATTAACATCGTATCTAATTTCAATAAAGAATTATAAAAATTATCCGGTCATAAATATTCAAAAATCGTGTCTAATAATTATTAAAAAAGGAACTTCGTTACACGGTTAAACGACGAAATTATATTTTAATACTTATTGTAACTGTACTTAAGTCACGAAAAATGACATGATAGAAGACCGTTGTAATATGTGAAAAAAAATTACTTACGCAAAACTCTAAAATTCTTAAAATATTAATAAAAAAATATAAAAAATTTCATAAAGATGTCGAAAGAAATTCATAAGTATAACAATCTGTATATTTTAAACATAAACATAAATGATTAAACAAGTGACGTAATTTGATACCGAATGGTATATCAAAGGAGATTCGTCGAGAGAAACGTTAGTAGTATTGAACCTCTCGCTAGCATAACGTTGAGTAGTTTTCCACTCAGGATCTTTTAATTAATCGAGCACACGATGGAGACTTGGGCAATGATCTTGGCCTTGGTAGCAGTGATAGTCAGCATTTATTACTACGTCTTTAAGGACTTGAGTTACTTCAAAAAAATTGGTATACCGTATTTAGAACCATGGCCGATTGTGGGCAACATGGGCCCAGCAATTTTACGTCTGAAATCGCTGATTAATATAATTAAAGACATTTACAATCTAAATCCGGAAGCCAAATACGTAGGCTTCTTCGATATGGGTAAACCAGTTTTCTTTATTCGCGATCCAGAATTAATCAAAATGATCGCGGTTAAGAGTTTCGATAATTTCCCGGATCACAGAGGTTTCGTCGACGAGGTACAAGAGCCACTGTTCGGAAAGAATTTGTTTTCCTTGAAAGGCAATCGATGGAGAGAAACTAGAACGATGTTGAGTCCGGCGTTTACTTTGCGCAAGCTAAAGGGTATGTTCAAATTGATGAACGAATGCGGAGCAGATTTTACCGATTATCTATCGAAAATGCCGAAGGATAAGAAAACTATAGAAATGAAGGACGTCTTCGCGAGATATACCAACGACGTAATAGCCACTTGTGCATTTGGTATCAGTATTAATTCTATGAAAGATCGGAACAACGATTTCTACGTTCTCGGTAGAAAAGCAACCAATTTCGAAGGTATTCAATTTCTGAAATTCTTCCTTATTCGTTCTTTCCCAAATATTGTAAAATTTTTCAACGTCAAGCTCATATCCGGTAATATCGACAATTTCTTCACGAACGTTGTCAAGGAAGTAATCGACACTAGAGATCAAAATAAGATCGTACGATCAGACATGATACAATTGATGATGGAAGCTAGAGACAAGAGAGTCGAAATGGGACAAGAATTACCTCTGATAGACATAGTAGCTCAAGCGTTTATATTTTTCTTTGGTGGCTTTGACACCGTCTCCACGGCCATGTGCTTCACCTGTCACGAAATTGGTATCAATCTGGATATACAAAAGAGATTGCAGCAAGAGATCGACGAGGTCATTGAGAAGACCAATGGAAATCTAACTTATGATATTATCAACACCATGCAATATTTAGACGCCGTGATACAAGAATCCCTACGGAGATATCCGATCGTTGTCTTTCTTGATAGAGTATGCATCGAAGATTTCGAACTGCCACCAAGTTTACCTGGAAAGAAACCTTTGTTAATAAAAAAAGGCACGAATGTTTGGTTCCCAGTTAGTGCACTCCACTTGGACCTCAAATATTTCGAGGATCCGTACAAATTCGATCCAGAAAGATTTATAAAAAATGGAAAGGAGATCAACAATTCCGGTGTCTATTTGCCCTTCGGATTAGGACCTAGAATGTGCATTGGTAATAGATTCGCTTTGCTGGAGATAAAAGTTTTGATATTTAATTTATTGGCAAGATGTAGTCTGAAGCCATCCATCAAAACCCAAAATCCAATTCGATTATCCAAGAGTGGAATCAACTTGTCGGCTGAAAAAGGTTTTTGGATGGATTTAGAAGAAAGAAGCGATGTTCATCCTGCTCTTAAAAATATTGTCTGTAATAATAATTCTGATACTATTAAACTATGTAGCCATTAATGGAGTTACTATTGATCGTACTGTTAAAACTTAAGATATAGAAATGAAATAATGAAAATAATTTTATGAAGATAAACTTATGTAATGGATATATATATATTTTTTTTTCGTGATCGAAATGATAAAACATCGAATTTGGATTAAACGTTTACGTATCGTAGTCGGTGCTATTAGGAATTATCCTCTTTTAAATTTCACACAACTATAAAAGCATAACCTCTTGTCATTGAATTACGTATCGTTTTAGAGATTAATACAACTGAAGCTGTTATTTTATTATTATCTTACGATATAAATAACGTATAATTACTATTGATATTATTATTTTTATTATTACTATGTAATCGAGAAAAGAATGTTGTGTTAATATTATAAAGAACATTATTTACGAAAATATACTTATTTCTAAATATGTAGATATATATATATATTAGAAATAAGAATATTATTCATACATACATATATATATATATAAATGTATGTTATTTTTCATTAAAAATCCATCTTTTTATTTTGTCAATTTTCTAAGTAACGTGTAAATAATGTTTTCACTTTGAAAAGTAAATGAGCATTCACCAACGTATCGTTTAATTTACTCTCTTTACTATCGTTAACTGTCTCTTCAATTATTGAACGCAATAAGATATGAAATTAAAGATAGCAACGAAAGTAAGATATGAAATAAATATAATTTATTTTCCATTCAGAGAATCTCATAATACCATGTCAGGTATGTTATTTTTACGAACGATTAATTAAAGAAAGCGATTAATATCATGTTTCCAAAATTTAATAAAGGATTATAACATTTACCCGATCATAAATATTCAAAAATCGTATTTAGCAAATTCGACGAACTTTACAAAAGAAGAACTGCGTTATCCGATTAATCAACAGACTGTCATAATTTATCACAATTCCCAATCATCATTTATCTTTCTTCACGTAACGAGAAACATAATAGAAAACTCTAAAAAGAAAAAAATTTTTGGAGAATAAACTCGGAATTTCATAAGATAACAATATGAAAGTATGAAAAATTTGTAAAAGCAATGGAAGAAACGATTAATACGTACACTAGATTGTACGCTTACGAACGTTGAAACAGAAGATTACATAAGTTACGTAATTTGATAATACATGTTATATTAATGGAAGCTAGTGAGAAGAAACGTCAGTCGTATATAATCTTTGGAGAGTGTAACATCGTGAATTTGGTTTCTTGCAATAATTTTTTTACTCGTGCTTACGATGGAGACGTGGGCGATAATCTTAGCCTTTGTGGCAGTGGTACTCAGCATTTATTACTACGTCTTCAAAGACATGAGCTACTTCAAAAAAATTGGTATACCATATTTGGAACCGTGGCCGATATTTGGTAACATGGGTCCAACAATTTTCCGTCAAAAATCAATGGTCGATATGACTGTAGAGATTTACAATTTGCATCCGGAAGCCAAATACGTTGGTTTCTTCGACATGGGTAATCCGGTTTTCTTTATTCGTGATCCAGAATTAATCAAAATGATCGCGGTTAAGAGTTTCGATAATTTCCCGGATCACAGAGGTTTCGTCGACGAGGTACAGGATCCTCTCTTTGGAAAAAATTTATTTTCGCTAAAAGGCAACCGATGGAGAGAAACCAGAACGATGTTGAGTCCTGCGTTTACATTGAGCAAGTTAAAGAGTATGTTCAAGCTGATGAACGAATGCGGAGCAGATTTTACGGATTATCTATCGAAAATGTCGAAGGATAAGAAAACTATAGACATGAGGGACGCCTTCACGAGATATACGAACGACGTAATAGCCACTTGTGCGTTTGGTATCAATATGAATTCGATGAAAGATCGGGAAAACGAATTCTATGTTCTCGGAAGAGACGCAACTAATTTCGACGGTATTAAATCTTTAAAATTTTTCCTTATACGAAGTTTTCCAACGATTTCGAAATTCTTCAATGTCAAGCTGATATCCGGTAAGATCGGTAATTTCTTCAGGAACGTTGTCGAGGAGGTAATCGACATTAGAGATCGAAAGAAGATCGTACGATCCGACATGATACAATTAATGATGGAAGCTAGGAACAAGAGAGCCGAAATGGGACAAGAATTACCTATGATGGATATAGTAGCTCAAGCTTTTATTTTTTTCTTAGCTGGCTTCGACACCGTTTCTACGGCTATGTGCTTCACGTGTCACGAAATTGGCGTTAATTCGGAAATGCAAAAAAGATTGCAGCAAGAGATCGACGAGGTTATCGAAAAGACCAATGGAAATCCAACTTACGAAGTTATCAATAACATGGAATATTTAGACGCAGTGATAAGCGAATCCCTACGAAGATATCCGATCGCTCTCTTTCTTGATAGAGTGTGCATCGAGGACTTCGAACTGCCACCAAGTTTACCTGGAAAGAAGCCTTTGTTAATAAAGAAAGGCACGAATGTTTGGTTCCCAGTTAGTGCACTCCACTTGGACCCCAAATATTTCGAGGATCCGTACAAATTCGATCCAGAAAGATTTATAAAAAATGGAAAGGAGATCAACAATTCCGGTGTCTATTTGCCCTTCGGATTAGGACCTAGAATGTGCATTGGTAATAGATTCGCTTTGCTGGAGATAAAAGTTTTGATATTTAATTTATTGGCAAGATGTAATCTGAAGCCATCCAACAAAACCCAAAATCCAATTCGATTTTCCAAGAGAGGAATCAACTTATCGGCTGAAAAAGGTTTTTGGATGGATTTAGAAGAAAGAAGCGATGTTCATCCTGCTCTTAAAAATTTTGTTTCTAATAGCAGTTCTGGTGGTACTGTTAAAAATAATGTAACCACCAATGGAGTTACTAATGGTCATGCGGTCAAAACTTAAGATATGAAAAAGAAGTAGTTGAAATAACTTTATTGCAATAAATTCATTTAATTTTTGTTTGTGTGTGTGTGTGTGTGTAGCAAGACTGAAATGTTAAAGTCGTCAAATTTGGATGATATATTTGCGTGTTGTAGTTCGCACTATTACGGATTATTGGGTTTTGAATTACACTTAACTAAATGCATATCGTATTGTAATTGGATTATATATCATTTTAGGGAATAATACAATCGGTTATCTTCTCACGATGTAAATAATATATTATTATATTTATTATTATTATCTCTATGATTATTACTATAAAGAAAACAAATAATACGCCGTTTTATCTTTGAAAGAATTAATATATTTATCTATAAATATACAGATATACATATTTTTTATTAGAATCCTATTTTTTTATTGGTCAATGTAATTTTTTCCTTTCTAGATCACATGTAAATAATTTTTTCAATTTAATAGATATTTCGAGCATTCAACAACGAAAAAATATTTTTTATATAACTTCGAAGAATGTATCTTCTTTTATTGAATGCGATAAGATATAAAAGAAAAGCCAATACCAATACCAAAGCCAATAGATTTATTTATGAATGTGCAAAACATGAGTCATATCAGAGATATTATCTTTTTACATGAAAAATAATCATTAAATCATATCATTAAAGCATCCAAATAGATAATTAACATCATATATTTTCAAACGTTAATAAAAAAATTAGAACGATTGTTCGGTTAAAAATATTAAAAAATCATATAGGACAATATTAATAGAATATCGACGTAATAAGAAAAAAACATTTCTTTACAAATAATCAGAATTTTCTTACAAAATTAATACGATTTATAATATTATTCTTACGATAAAAATATAAATTTGCAAAAACAGCATCAAAAATAATTCATAATAAGTTGTACATTTTCAAACGTAAAAAGAGAAGAGTATGCCAGTGACGTAATTTGATACGCACGTTATATTAATGAGAGTTGTGAGAAGAAACGTCAGTAGTATACAATCTCTCGAGAGTGTAACGCCGTGAATTTTGTTTCTCGCAATAACTTTTTTACTCAAGCACACGATGGAGTCGTGGGCAATAATTTTGGCCATCGTGGCAGTGGTACTAAGCATTTATTATTACGTCTTCAAGGACATGAACTACTTCAAAAGAATTGGTATACCGTATTTAAAACCATGGCCGATAGTGGGCAATATGGGACCAGCAATTTTCCGTCAGAAAACGATGACTGATTTAATCATCGACGCTTACAATTTTTATCCGGAAGATAAATATGTTGGTTTCTTCGATATGGGTAATCCGGTTTTTATTATTCGTGATCCAGAATTAATCAAAATGATCGCTGTGAAGAGTTTCGATAATTTCCCGGATCACAGAGGTCTCGTCGACGAGGTACAGGATCCTCTCTTCGGAAAAAATTTATTTTCGTTAAAAGGCGACCGATGGAGAGAAACTAGAACGATGTTGAGTCCGGCGTTTACTTTGAGCAAGCTAAAGGGTATGTTCAAGTTGATGAACGAATGCGGAGCAGATTTTACGGATTATCTATCGAAAATGCCGAAGGATAAGAGAACTATAGAAATGAAGGACGTCTTCACGAGATATACGAATGACGTAATAGCCACTTGTGCATTTGGCATCAGTATTAATTCTATGAGAGATCGGGACAACGACTTCTACGTTCTCGGAAGACAAGCAACCAGCTTCGAGGGTATTCAATCTCTGAAATTCTTCTTGATTAGATCTTTCCCAAATATTGTGAAATTCTTCAACATCAAGTTAATACCTGATAAGATCAATAATTTCTTCAAAAACGTTGTCGAGGAGGTAATAAATACTAGAGATCGAAAGAAGATCGTACGATCCGACATGATACAATTGATGATGGAAGCTAGGGACAAGAGAGCCGAAATGGGACAAGAATTATCTCTGATAGATATAGTAGCTCAAGCTTTTATCTTTTTCTTTGGTGGATTCGACACCGTCTCTACGGCAATGTGCTTCACTTGTCACGAAATTGGTATCAATTCGGACATGCAAAAGAGATTGCAACGAGAAATCGACGAGGTCATTGAAAAAACCAATGGAAATCCAACTTACGAAGTTATCAATAGCATGAAATATTTAGATGCAGTGATAAGCGAATCCCTAAGGAGATATCCGATAGCCATTTTTCTTGATAGAATGTGCATCGAGGATTTCGAACTACCATCAAATTTACCTGGAAAAAAGCCTTTGATACTAAAAAAAGGCACGAATGTTTGGTTCCCAGTTAGTGCACTCCACCTAGACCCTAAATATTTCGACGACCCGTACAAATTTGATCCGGAAAGATTCATAGAACGTAACAAGGAGATCAACAATTCCAGTGTCTTCTTGCCCTTCGGATTGGGACCTAGAATGTGCATTGGTAATAGATTCGCTTTACTGGAAATGAAAGTTTTGATATTTAATTTATTGGCTAGATGTAATCTTAAGCCTTCCATTAAAACCCAAAATCCAATTCGGCTTTCCAAAAAACAAATCAATATGACTGCCGAAAATGGCTTTTGGATGGATTTAGAGGGAAGAAAGGATGTTCATCCTTCTCTTAAAAATTTTGTTCCTAATGGCTCTACCGAGGAGAATGATATTAAAACTGATACATCAACTAATGGTATTGCTAATGGTCATGCGGTTAATACTTAAGTAATAAATGATAAGAATACTTTTATTATGATATTTTTTTAATACATATGAATGTGTGCATATGTCCGCGTTCATAATTGATAATATATAATTGATGTCATTTATTTTTTAAAATCATATTCGACAAATGTTTACAAAAAACACTTTGTTATATTCACTTTCTTATATGAAAAAAAAATGATTTAATACAAGTAAAAAAACAAAAATACATTGATAAAATATTCCTATTCTTACGATAATAATAAACTCTTATAGTTAGATTTTAGAGTAGCTCTGGAAGAAAATTCCAATGTTTAATAAGCGATAAATATTCACTTCTAAAGTGATGATTACGTCAGTGGCATAAATTGATAGAGGTGAACGAAAGACGTTTTGCCTTAACGAGAGTTGCCAAGAAGAAACATCAGTAAGGCCACTCTCTGGTCAATATAACTGTGTCAATTTTCTCTCTCTCTCTCACTCCCTCTCTCTCTCACTCCCTCTCTCTCTCATTCCCTCTCTCTTTCTCTCTCTTTCTCTCTCCGTCTTTCTATTTCTCTTCAACTCTATCATTATCTTTTCCTCTCTTTTTTTTTCTCGGATTCATGATGGAGACTTGGGCTATCATCTTATCCATTGAAACTGTAATACTAAGCATTTATTACTACGTCATTAACGACTCAAGTTTCTTCAAGAAAATTATTTTACCGCGTTTGAAATCATGGCTGATAGTTATCAACATAGATTTAATATTTTTACGTAAGAAAATGATGATACTTACAATATGCATTCGAAAGCAAAATACATTGGTTTCTTCTATTCGAGTAATCTCCATTTTGATAATTTGTAATCCAAACTTGATCGAAACGATCACAATTAAATATTTTGATTCTCAGTTCATGGACTCCATTACGATCTTAAATATTTCCTGGATCAGTACAAATTCGATTCTGAAAGATTCATGTTAAGAGATTCGGTTAAGCAGATCAACTAGTTCGGGACTTACCTATTCTTTGGATTGGGACTTAGAATATTCATTGATAATAATCTTGCTTTACTTCAAATATTTTATTCGTTGGCAAAGTATAATCTCATGCTTTTCACCAAAATGTAATATCCAATGCGATTCTCTATGAATGGAATCATCATGACTAACGAAAGTGATTTTTGGATGGGATAAAAAAAAAGGTCTTGGTCTTAACAATTTTTTATTTGATAAAACTGTTACTGATAATATCGAAATTGTAGCGTTATGATAACACATAATGATCGCGTTGCTAATGATTCTATATACGGTAAAAGAATAAAATAAAAGCAATAAATAACAAAAATGTTTGGATTATGATAAAATGATCTAATGTATATATGTGTATATATATGTATATATTCGTAAGTGAAATGTTAGGTGTACCGAATCTGGATTACGCATTTGCTCAACGTACTCTACATTATCACGGATTATCGTCTTTTGAATTACACGCAACTATACCCAAATACGCATTGTAATTCAATTGTATATAGTTTTAGAGATCAATTTAAGTGTAACTATAATGTAAATAATACAATATTGTCATCATTATTATTATGATAAAGAAAAGAAAGTAGGTTGCAATCTTCGAAAATAACAATAATTATTTAAAGAAACCTACTTATCTATTAACATCTGGATTCAGATATTTTTTTTCTATTAAAAATGTTCCTTTCTACGTATCGATCAACTGAAGTTTTTATCGATCATATCTTTCTATACGATCTCTTTTATTTGATATATACATACATGGGCACTTGTCAAACAAAGAGATTGTTTCCAGATCGAAAATATCTCTTCTATTATCAGATAAAGTACAAGAGTAAAGCAAACACCATTTGCTTTCTTCGTTCAGCAAAGAAAAACATACGGTGATTGTGTGTTGAATTCTTTATTTGTTTGATTAATTTAAATAGATGATTTACGTCATGTTGGTGTATACGATATATATGCAATAATGCAATAAATATACATACATACATATATATATATATACATATATGTATGTTTATATTATATTTATTATATATTATATATTATACTTATATGTATTATTATTATTATATGTATATATTTTATATATATATATATGTGTGTATGTGTGTGTGTGTGTAAATATGTATACACATATACGTTTTATTCTTTATAAAGGATAATAGTTACTAAATAATAGAATTTTCGAAAATCCAACAAGATTATCAATTTGCCAAAATTTCGAAATCAACTGGATTTGATCATGTCAAGACTGACTCGTTGAAACATTGACGTCACTAGCAATCCTAACGAAAATACGTAAACGCGAATTGTTGCCCATGAAAACCGTAATTTAATTTCGTGGTTAACGCCTCGTGAAAAGAAAATGAATGACGTCACAACTGATATTATGCAATATATTAAAGAGAGTTCACGAAGAAACATCAGTGGGCTATTATCGGGCGCCTGTGTAACCTCGTTGAATCTACCTCTCTATATATCTCTGTCTATTTCTTTTTAACTCAAGATGGAGGTCTGGGTGATGATCTTGACCTTCATGACCGTGATACTAAGCATCTATTATTACGTCTTCAAGGACTTGAACTATTAAAAAAAAAAAAAAAATCGCTTACCACATATCGAAACACGTTCAATATTGGACAACATGGGTTCAGCATTCTTACGTCAAAAAACAATTAATGATATAATTATCGATACTTATAATGTGCATTCGGAAACCAAATGCATTGGTTTCTCCGATTTTCAACAATCCAATAGTAACAACCCAGAATCTATTGAATTAAGAATGAGCATATTCATCGAAAATTGTTTTCGAATGAATATTGAAAAAAGATTAGGACGAATGTTGGACATTGATTCATTTTGAGGGTCAAAATTACGATATATTATCTATCTATGAAATTTTGTTTACTTTCAAAATTACATATAAATGATTTCTTATATTTAATAAATGCACGCATGTTCGTCAATGATAATATTATTCTTACAAGGGCACTATTTTGTTTAATGACCGAACGTGGTAAAAATGATATATATATATATATATATATATATATATATATATATATTCTGTCTTTTCTTTTCTTTTATAAAAGGTTGTAGTTAAATAGTCATGGATTTTTTAAAATTATATTAAAATTGATAATTTCATATAATTAAAGATCGAAACGATTTGATAATGTCAATATAGAAATTTCTTTAAGCTGTTAACGTTACAAACAATCTTCACGATAACGCGCGAGTCGTACTTTACGAAGATATAATTCACACTTGTCATTCCGTGTCTTATGAGAACGTTAGCATGCCTGACATACTCTCAATATTATAAAAAAGAATGACGTCAATAAAACAGCCTGATATGACCACTACTAACGAGAGTTCGTAGCAAGAAACATCAGTCGGACTCAATCTCGCGATGTTATAACTTCGTCGATTATTATTCATTTTTTCTCTCCTTCTCTCTCTTAATTCTTTTTTTTTCACTCATAAAAACAATGGAGGCGTGGGCGATGAGCTTGGCCTTCGTAACAGTGATACTTAGCATTTATTATTACGTTTTCAAAGACTTGAATTACTTTAAGAAAATCGGTTTACCATATATCGAACCATGGCCGATATTGGGCAGCATGAAATTTGTATTTTTTCGAACAAAAACCATGGCCGAATTTATTATAGAGACTTACAATTTCTATCCAAAAGCCAAATACATCGGTTTCTTCGATTTCAACAAACCAGTAGTGATAGTACGTGACCCCGAATTAATCAAAACGATTGCAATTAAGAGTTTCGACTCTTTCATGGATCATCGATCTTTCGTCGACAGCGAACAGGATCCACTCCTCAAGAAGATATTATTCTCCTTGCGAGGTAACGAATGGAAAGAAACTAGAACTATGTTAACTCCTGCGTTTACGTTGAGCAAACTGAAGGGTATGTTGAAGCTGATGAACGAATGCGGAACTGATTTTACGAATTACATTTATAATATGCCAAAAGATAAGAGAACGATGGAAATGAAGGACGTCTTTACGAGATATACTAACGACGTAATAGCCACTTGCGCCTTTGGCATCAGTATTAATTCTATGAAAGATCGGGACAACGACTTTTACGTTCTCGGTGGAAAGGCAACCAACTTCGATGGTATTAAAACATTAAAATTCATCATGATGCGAAATTTTCCAACGATTTCGAGATTATTAAAGTTAAAGCTAATACCCGATTACATTAATAATTTCTTCGAGAACGTTGTTAAGGAGGTAATGGATAATAGAGATAAAAACAATATTGTACGACCTGACATGATACAATTGATGATGGAAGCTAGGAATAAGAGAGCCGAAATGGGACAAGACCTACCTTTGACGGACATAGTATGTCAGGCGTTCGGTTTCTTTTTCGGTGGCTTTGACACCGTCTCCACGGCCATGTGCTTCACCTGTCACGAAATTGGTGTCAATTCGGACATACAAAAAAGACTGCAGAGAGAAATCGACGAGGTCATTGAAAAGACCGATGGAAATCCAACTTACGAAGTTATCAACGGCATGGAATATTTAGATGCAGTGATAAACGAATCCCTAAGGAGATATCCGATCGCTATTGTCCTTGACAGACTAAGTGTTGAAAATTATGAACTACCACCAAGTTTACCAAATGGCAAACCCTTTCCCCTCAAAAAAGGCTCATTTATATGGTTTCCAGTTTATGGACTCCATCACGATCCAAAATATTTCGAGGATCCGTACAAATTTGATCCTGAAAGATTTATGGAACACGGCAAGGAGATCAACAATTCCGGTGTCTTCTTGCCCTTCGGATTAGGACCTAGAATGTGCATTGGTAATAGATTCGCTCTACTCGAGATGAAAGTTTTGGTATTCCATTTGTTGGCAAGATGTAATCTAAAGCCTTCCTCAAAAACCCAGAATCCATTGCGTTTATCCAAAAAAGGAATCACCATGGCTGCCGAAAATGGTTTTTGGATGAATTTTGAAAGTAGGAACAACGTTCATCCTAAGCTTAAGAATTTGGTATCATAAATATTGACCCGTTTTGGAATTATCGTTATTTACAAAATTATTATCTATCGATGTCTTAAATTTTCTTTATTTTCAAGATAACATGTAAATAATTTCTTATATTTAATAAAAACACACATGTTCATCAACGATAATATTATTTCTACATAATAACAATGAAAGTAAACGGAATAGCGATTCATTTTTTTTATTCGGCTATATAAAGTATATAATCGAACGATTTATGATTTATGACACATATATATCTATAATATATACAGTAAATACGATATTATATTCTGTTACCATTATATTCTGTTTTTTTTTTCTTTTTTTTTTTTATAAAGGATTGCAATTACTTAGCCATGGATTTTCGAGAATCATATAAAGATCGATAATTTCATACAATTAAAGATCGAAACGATATGATAATGTCAAGATAGACACTTCATTCAGCTGTTAACGTTACAATCTTCACGATGACACGCGGGTCGTTGTTTACGAATGTATAATCCACATTTGCGATTTATGTCTTATGAGAACGATGGAATGACTTACATACTCTCCAAGAATGATGTCATTAAAATAGCTTGATAATAAGTCCGGTATTAACGAGAGTTCCTAACCAGAAACGTCAGTCGAATACAATCTAGCGCCGCTATAACTTTGTCGATTATTATTCTCTCCTTTTGCTTCTCTCTCTTTCTCTCTCTCTCTCTCTCTCTCTCTTAATTTTTTTTCACACGTAAACACGATGGAGATGTGGGCGATAATCTTGACCTTCGTGACAGTGGTACTTAGCATTTATTATTACGTTTTCAAGAACGTGAATTACTTCAAGAAAAATGATTTACCATATTTGCCAGCATGGTCGGTATTGAGAAACATGTATTTATTATTTCTACAAAGAAAATCCGTGAGTGAAATAATTATCAACACTTACAATTACTATCCGAAAGCCAAATACATCGGCTTCTTCGATTTCAACAAACCAGTAGTGATAGTACGTGACCCCGAATTGATCAAAACGATCGCGATTAAGAGTTTCGATTATTTCACGGATCATCGATCTTTCATCGACAGCGAACACGATCCACTCTTTGGGAAGGCATTATTCTCCTTGCGAGGTAACGAATGGAGAGAAACTAGAACTATGTTAACTCCTGCGTTTACGTTGAGCAAACTGAAGGGTATGTTGAAGCTGATGAACGAATGCGGAACTGATTTTACGAATTACATTTATAATATGCCAAAAGATAAGAGAACGATGGAAATGAAGGACGTCTTTACGAGATATACCAACGACGTAATAGCCACTTGCGCCTTTGGTATCAGTATTAATTCTATGAAAGATCGGGACAACGACTTTTACGTTCTCGGCAGAGAGGCAACCAACTTCGATACTATTAAAACATTAAAATTCATCCTGATGCGAAGTTTTCCAAGGGTTTCGAAATTATTCAAGTTAAGGCTAATACCCGATAAAATCAGCAATTTCTTTGAGAACGTTGTCAAGGAGGTAATCGACAATAGAGATAAAAACAATATTGTACGACCTGACATGATACAATTGATGATGGAAGGTAGAAATAAGAGAGCCGAAATGGGACAAGAATTATCTCTGATGGATATAGTAGCTCAAGCGTTCAGTTTTTTCTTCGGTGGCTTTGATACAGTCTCCACGGCCATGTCTTTCACTTGTCATGAAATTGGTGTCAATTCGGATATACAAAAAAGACTGCAACGAGAGATCGACGAGGTCATTGAAAAGACCAATGGAAATCTAACTTACGATGTTATCAACAACATGAAATATTTAGACGCAGTGATAAGCGAATCCCTAAGAAGATATCCGATCGCTATTTTCATCGACAGACTAAGTGTCGAGGATTACGAATTACCACCAAGTTTACCAGGTTCCAAACCCTTCCTTCTGAAAAAAGACACGAATGTATGGTTCATAGTTTATGGACTCCATCACGATTCAAAATATTTCGAGGATCCGTACAAATTCGATCCTGAAAGATTTATAGAACGCGGAAAGGAGATTAACAATTCCGGTGTTTACTTGCCCTTCGGATTGGGACCTAGAATATGTATTGGTAATAGATTCGCTTTATTGGAAATGAAAGTCTTGATAATTCATTTATTAGCAAGATTTAATCTGAAGCCATGCTCGAAAACTCAGAATCCATTGCTTTTTTCCAAAAAAGGAATCACCATATCTGCCAAAAATGGTTTTTGGATGAATTTTGAAAAAAGGAACGATGTTCATCCTACCTTTATGAATTTTATGATCAACAGTGTTAGTAACAATAATATCGAAACCGAAACGTCGACCGATTGCATTTCTAAGTGTCTTACGGTTGAAGCTTAAGATGTAAACGAGGAATAAAGAAGGAAGATTTTATCGGGATAAACTGATCGAATGAATTCGTATGATTGTAACATTTTACATTTTACATTATCCAAATTTCGTATTTCCATATTGTAATTGAATTTCATAGCGTTTTATAAAATGTTATGAATGTATTTTTTACTTTATTGATATATAATTTTATTAATATATAATTTTGTTTCTTATTGTTATTATTGTTATTATTATTATGAAAAAGGTAAAAAAATCTTAAGATCATTTTTAGGAAGAATGATTATTATTTGCAAATATATATATATATATATATATGTGTGTATGCATGTACAAATATATATAGCTATTCTAGTAAATATGTTCCTTTCTATTGGTTCAATAAATTGTATCTCCTTTGAAGATCACGTAAATAATCTCACTAATTTTATAGTTAATAGCGCACATCCATCAACAAAAATATTTCTATATTATAAAAACTTCTAAAAATTATTATCGGACATATAGATGTAGAACAAATAACATTTACTTGCTTCATTAAGCAATGTACAACATATGTCTCATTCTCAGATTTTTGCAATGATTAATTTAAATAAATGTTTATCGTCATTATGCATAAACAATACATACACACACACACATACACACATATACATATGTATATACATAATGCATATATTATATTATTTTATAGAACAATAGTTACTAAATCATAAATTACCAAAAACGTAGCATATTCAGTGATTAGTCACAACCGAGCATCCAACATTTTGATTACATAACTAATTGCTAGAGATATTAGTGTCAAATAATCTTCACGAGAGCACGTTAACACTGACAAAAGCGTAATTAAATTTTGTTAATTGTAACTCATAACTCGTAACGCCTTACAAGGACATAGTATAACTTATAATGGTAAATTAAATATTAAATAAGAAAAAACAGGATTGCATCAGTAACGAAAACTTATATTAACGAAGGACGAAGAGAAAAACATCAGTCGATTACAATTTTCCATCTGTGTAACTTCATTGATTCTTTGGGTTTATATATCTATCTTTTTTTTCTAATTTACAATGGAAATCTCGGAAACGATCTTGATATTGGTAACACTCGTATTAAGCATCTATTACTATATTTTCAAGGACTTCAGCTATTTCAAAAAAATTGGTATACCATATTCGCAACCATGGCCAATATTGGGCAACATGGGTCCAATATTGTCACAACAAGAAACAATGGCTGATG
Organism: Vespula pensylvanica; assembly: GCF_014466175.1. Classification (NCBI taxonomy): domain Eukaryota; kingdom Metazoa; phylum Arthropoda; class Insecta; order Hymenoptera; family Vespidae; genus Vespula; species Vespula pensylvanica. The sequence continues at coordinate 1,809,973 of NC_057689.1, forward strand.
CAATCATCAAAGCTTACAATCTGCATTCGAAAGCCAAATACGTCGGTTTTTTCGAATTCAATAATCCAGTAATAATAATACGTGACCCCGAATTGATCAAAACGATCGCGATTAAGAATTTCGAGTATTTCACGGATCATCAACCTTTAGCCAACAGTAAACAAGATCCACTCTTTGGGAGAATATTATTATCGATGCGAGGCGACCGATGGAAACAAACTAGGACTTTGTTGACTCCAGTGTTTACGTTGAGCAAGTTAAAAAATATGTTCAAGCAGATAAACGAATACGCAGCAGATTTTACCTATTATCTAACAAAAATTCTGAAAGATAAGAAGACTATAGAAATGAAGGATATCTTGACGAGATATACCAACGATGTAATAGACATTTGTGCATTTGGTATCAATACTAATTCGATGAAAGATCGAGAAAATGACATCTATACTTTTGGTAGAATGATTACCAAATTTGAAGGCAGTACCTTATTGAAGTTCTTCTTTATGCGAAATTTTCCAATGTTAACGAGATTGTTCGATCTAAAGCTCTTACCCAAAAAGATCGGTAATTTCTTCGTGAACGTTATCGACGATGTAGTCAACGATAGAACTCAAAACGGGATCGTACGACCGGACATGATACAATTAATGATGGAAATTAGGAAAAGGAAAAGTGAAATGGGAGAAGACCTGATTAATTTGCCTTGTCAGGCATTTGGCTTCTTTATCGCTGCCTTCGAAATCGTTGGGACGTGCATCTGTTGCGCTTGTCATGAAATTGGCGTCAATTCGGACGTACAAAAAAGATTACAGCAAGAGATCGACGAGGTCGTTGAAACGACTAATGGTGATTTAACTTATGACGCTATTAACAGCATGAAATACCTAAACGCTGTGATAAACGAATCCCTACGAAAATATCCGTTCAATACATTCCTCGATAGACAATGCACCAAGAATTACGAGCTACCATCGAATTTACCAGGTGGCAAACCCTTACTCCTGAAAAAAGGCACGAATATATGGTTCCCGATTTATGGACTACATCATGATCTCAAATATTTCGATGATCCGTACAAATTCGATCCCGAAAGATTCATAAAACACGAAAAGGAAATTCTTAATTCCGGTGTCTACTTGCCCTTCGGATTGGGACCTAGAAAATGCATCGGTGTTAAATTCGCTTTACTGGAAATGAAAGTCGTGATATTCCATTTATTGGCAAGATTTGATTTTAAACCTTCCTACAAAACTTTCAATCCTATGAGATTATCCAAGAAACAAATCAGCACAAACGCCGAAAATGGTTTTTGGATGGATTTGATCGAAAGAGATGACGTTCATCCGGCTGTTAAAAATTTTTTTACATGCAATAACCCTCCTTATGATAATATTAATTCCAATAAAGCTTAAGATGTAAACGAAATATTTTAATAAAAAATGTATTTAATTAGGAGAAGCTTTTCATCTAATTTATTCATACCTATCTATATCTATGCGCTAACGAAACATTGCGTATGTAAATTAGCTCCATATTTATCGTTCGCGTACTCTAATAATCTATGATGCATCATCGTGTTCTGTATTACACGCAATTGTACATACAGGTAATATGTTTCATCGAATCTTACATCGTTTTATACAATAATACGATTGTATTCGTTAGTTCATTGTAATAGAGATATTATTTATCCACAATAAAAAAATAATTATTTTTATTTGAGCAATATTAAATATGGAGAAGAAATTCAAGAGAAATGAATTATGCGTATATATTTTTTTAGAAATATATAAATATATATATATATCTTTGTTTAAAGATAGAAACGTCTTTTGTTAACCGATTACATTTTTTTCTTCTTCGAATGTAAACGTTGATAAGAATTTATCAAATGAAGTCTTATTAAGTAGATTGCCATATTTCTTATATTTTCTTTATATTTTTTTTTTTCTGGTAATAATTGCATACACAAAATAACATAACATTAGTTAACTATGTGTAAGAATATAATCTTTTTATTTTTTCTTATAGTATATCAAGGACAGAGGGAAAAAATTACGTAAACATTAAGATAAGATAGACATTGTAAAAAAAAAAAAAAAAGAAAAAAAATATATCACTTGACCGATATCAAACGACCGAAGAAAACGAGCTATAAAAATTTGCACGATTCAATCTATTGATAAATTCGATACTGGTAACGTAATTTAACTCGTTTCATAATCTCTAACGTATCCGTACCCCTCACTCCTCTGGCCTCTTTATCCCATAAAATTCGGACCTAAACTATAGACATTCGAAAATCCTTTTAAATAAGTCTTGTTCTAAAATCGCTGGCCATAAACCTGTTAATGACCAACGTTATATCTTACCACGAAAACATCGTTAAAACTTAATAAAAGTCAAGGTGCTTCTTTGGATTGCGTGATTATACGAAAACAATTTGTTTTCTTCATTTAATAAAGCGAATCGATACGAATCCGAATAGATAAAAGATTGAGCTAAATCTCACACAAATGATTTATTTCTTATACGATATATTTTTTATACAAAGGATATTGACACTCGTCAAATAATAAATTTTTAAAAACCGTAACGATATCGATGAATTTTAATAGAAGACACTATCTGTTAAAATTCAATCAACGAATTTTACGAAATTTAGCAAAACGAATAAGATTAAGAATTTTCATTATTTCCTGGATCATCGATCATTCGTCGATGACATCTAAGGATCCAATTTTATAGCTTTTTGTAAAGATTTTATTTTTCTCACGAGACAACCGATCTATAGAAGCTAGAACGATGTTTACTCCTCGGTTTACATTGAGTTGACTATTTATAGATTATTTATTCAAGATGCCAAAGAAATACAAATCCGTACAAATTTGATCCCGCAAGATTCATGGTACACCATAAAAAAAATTAACTATTTCGGTGTCTATTTACTTATCGGATTGGAACCTAGAATATGCATTGATAATAAATTCGCTTTACTCGAGATGTATATTTCATTTGTAATCTAAAGTCATACTACAAAACTCAGAATCCGATATGATAATCTAAAAAAAAAAAAATAATCAATATGATTGTCGAAAATGATTTCTGGATGGATTTAATCGAAAGAAAAAAGCGATGTTAATCCGTTTCTTAATAATATTTTATATAATCTTTCATTTAACTTTGTTCACGATAATACTGAAACTGACTCATCCACTAATTTCGTTGCTAATTTTTGTCATACGGCCAAAGTAGAAGTAATGAGATATAATAAAAAATATTTCATCATGATAAAATTAAATGTGTATATGCGAGGGAAACGTTACACGTGTTACATTTCTTGTTTACCCGTCGTACTCAACTCTATTATGCGCGATCGTGTTCTGAATTACATGCAATTATACGTCGATCGTGTTGAAATCGAATTGTATAATTTCTTTTTATAGAACGATATAAGTGTATATAATTACTTTACTAGGACATTTAAATTACGTATGCACGCATATATAAATATATTTTCTTTTTATTATTGTTATTATCAAAATGGGTATAAAAAGAAATGAGTTCGTCGTTTTTGAAAAGGATGATTCTTATTTCTATACGTAAAAAAATTTTTTTTTTCTTTCAAAACGACATCTAAATAACCTCTCTGATTTGATATATATATATATATATATATATATATATATATATATACGTACACGTACATCAATCGATGAAAAGATTATTTTTATTTCGAAAACATCTCCTTTATTATCGGAAGCGATAAAATATAAAAGTAAAGTAAATGTCGTCCTAGACGGATAACTGATAATCGATAGATAACGCCGATAGAAACTTATCGAAACATATGTCTTATGTTACCCTCTATATTTCTTATCTTTCAACTGAATAATGATTGCACATATATTATAATTTTCAACTTATTAATTGTCGATCAAGTGAGACATTTTTTCTTTAATTTTTTCTTTTATAACGGGAACTGACGATGATAAAGAGGAAATAAAAAATATAAGTATGAATAATGTACGTTAAAATAAAATATACATTATAGAAAAAAAGAGAGAGAAAGAAAGAGAGAGAGAGAGAGAGAGAGAAAGGGAGAGAAAAGAAAGAGCGAAGACATGATTTGCATTGAATAAAATAAACGAAGAGAAGAGCGAGGTATAAAAATTCACATAATTCGAATACTAATAAACGACGATATCGTGTCGTAATTCCAAGAATCGTCTTTGGATTGCATGATTATATGAAAGCGATTTGTTTTTTTCATTCGACGAAGCAAGGTGCATGAATCATTGCGAGTTAAATTTCAATCCGTTCGATTAATATAAATAAATAAATCATTTTGCGTACGTTGATCTATGATCAATTAAAATATTGCTTTTCGCATAAATTAAAATCTCATTGATTTAGGACGTTTTAGAGAGGGGACACTTTGTTAACGACGAACTGATTTTTTTTTCTAAATATTTTATCTTTTTCGACAAAAGTATATGAAAAAGAAAGAAAGAAAAAAAATATTGAAAAAAAGAATAAATATTTACAGAAGATTCATACTTATGATAATTTGTAAATTCTCCAGTACACAAACGGAGGATTACGTCATTGGGATAGATTGATATTATACCGTATATTAACAAGAGCTTACGAGAAGAAACGCCAGTCAGTTACAATCTCTTGCCAGTGAAACTTCTCCTACCATTTATTTTCTATCGACGAATACGCTCTTTTAATCGAACTAATAATGGAGGCCTGGGCGATGATCCTGGCCTTCGTGGTAGTGATTCTTAGCATTTATTATTACATTTTCAAGGACTTGAGTTATTTCAAAAAAATCGGTTTACCGTATATCGAACCATGGCCGATATTGGGCAACATGGGACCAGCATTCTTACGTCAAAAAACGATGGCTGATATAACGGTAGATATGTACAATATAAATCGCGAAGCAAAATACGTTGGTTTCTTCGATATGGGCAATCCAATTGTGGTAATACGTGATCGGGAATTGATTAAAATGTTAGCAGTGAAGAATTTTGATAATTTCCCGGATCATCGATCTTTCGTCGACGAGGTACAGGATCCACTTTTCGGAAAAAATTTATTTTCCTTGAAAGGGAACCGATGGAGAGAAACCAGAACTATGTTGAGCCCCGCATTTACTTTGAGCAAGCTTAAAGGTATGTTCAAACTGATGAACGAATGCGGAGCAGATTTTACGGATTATCTATCTAAAATGCCAAAGGAAAAAAGAAGGATAGAAATGAAGGACGTCTTTACGAGATATACCAACGATGTAATAGCCACCTGTGCCTTTGGCATCAGTATTAATTCTATGAGAGATCGGGACAACGACTTTTACGTTCTTGGTAGAAAAGCAACCAACTTCGATGGTATTAAAACATTAAAATTCTTCTTGATACGAAGTTTTCCAACGATCACGGGATTATTGAATATCAAGCTCATACCAGATTCCATAGCTAATTTCTTCAAGAACGTTGTCGAAGAGGTTATCAATACTCGAGATAGAGATAAGATCGTACGGTCGGACGTGATACAATTGATGATGGAAGCTAGAAACAAGAGAATCGAAATGGGACAAGATTTACCACTGATGGATATAGTTGCTCAGGCGTTCATATTTTTCTTTGGTGGTTTCGATAGCGTTTCCACGGCCATGTGTTTCACCTGTCACGAAATTGGTGTCAATCCGGATATACAAAACAGATTGCAGCGAGAGATCGATGATGTTCTTGAAAAGACCAATGGAAATCCAACTTACGAAATTATTAACAGCATGGAATATTTAGACGCAGTGATAAGCGAATCTCTACGAAGATATCCGATCGTTGTATTCCTCGATAGAGTTTGTATCGAAAGTTACGAATTACCACCAAGTTTACCAGGTGGCAAACCTCTTCTCCTAAGAAAAGGAACGAATATATGGTTCCCTATTTACGGACTCCATCACGATCCACAATATTTCGAAAATCCATACAAATTCGATCCGGAAAGATTCATGGAACGCGGAAAAGAGATTAACAATTCCGGTGTCTATTTACCATTCGGATTGGGACCTAGAATGTGCATTGGTAATAGATTCGCTCTACTCGAGATGAAAGTTTTGATATTCCATTTATTGGCAAGATGTAATCTGAAGCCTTCCCCAAAAACCCAAAATCCATTGCAATTATCAAAGAAAGGAATTAGCATGACCGCCGAAAATGGTTTTTGGATAGATTTGGAAAAAAGGGATGATGTTCATTCCGCTCTTAAAAATTTTTCATCTAATAGTAGTGCCGATAATGATACTACTACTAGTATTAAAACTGAGACATATACTAATGGCGTTGCTAATGGTCATACGGTTAAAGCTTAAGATTTTCATCAAAAATTAATGAAAATAATTATATTATGTATTCGTCTAAATTTTAATGTGTATATACATGCACATCCATGTGGATATATAACATATAACATATATATATATGTGTGCACATATATAAATGAGTTATATGTATATACGTCAGATTGTATATGTTAAGTTTGAATATAAAATGCAACATTTATTGATTAGATTATTATTTCAACGTATAATGTTCAGTTATACTCAATTAATCGACACATTCAAAGCTTATTTTACCTTTTTATACTAGAACTTTATTTTAACTGTACGTATTATTAATGAATTAAATAGAAATATTTCAAAAGATTTCCTTCATTTTTATTTTCTTTATCTTCTTCGTTCTATCGTTATCAATATAGAAAAAATAATCTGAATAATTCTTTTATATTCTTATCCAACGATCTAATTTTCCTTTTAAACAATGATTGCCATTTAATGCGTCACGATTATTCACGGTCGTTTCAATTGTCTTTTCTTTCAGAAAAAAAAATGTTGCGAATGTAAATAACAAATTCATTCATTGAGATCGTTCAATTACATTGAAAACGTCTTTTCCTTTTTATATTACAAAAAAAGCAAAAAAAAAACAGACTCGTTATAACAAATACAATGACAATTGTAATTCATATTATACACACTTGAAAATGATTTTAAAAAATTCCACTAAATAACTATAATAGTACATAGTACGATCAACATATATTCCACGTAAATGTTACAAGAGAAGAATATTGTTCATTGATAATTATAATCATTTTTCTTCATCATTTATATTCATATTTGTCTGGTTTACGAGCACGTCGTCGATAAAAAGAAGAAAAAAGAAAAAAGAAATCATAAAAAAACTGAACACAGAAATATACAGAAAACTGAGATAGACGAGAGATCTTTCACATCTCGACGTATATTTTACAGACTTACATATATATGTATATACATACACACACACACACACACACACACAGAATATAGCACATAGTACAACCGTTTCGTTGAACCACATCGCATTTACTACATAACCAGATCGAAGTGAATGTATTTTGTACAAGATTATATCGTCTATCCTGCTCTTAATCCTTGCTCACATTGCTGATATACATACATACATACATATATATATATATATATATATATATATATATATGTTGTATAGACACAAGCGGAATTTCATTATTATTAATAGTAATAAAACGTGACATGGCATATTCGATAATAATACGTTGCGTTGCGGCTGAGTGACTCGCATTTCGGTATTTTCCGTGAGAGTGGATGAAGGGTAGGATGGGAAAGAGGGTTTTCAAGTGTTGTGTTCGTAATCTATGACGAATCATCACTTTCTACGTGTCGTTGTGATTAAAATTCGAAGAGAGAGAAAGAGAGAGAGAGAGAGAGAGACAGAGAGAGACAGAGAGAGAGAAAGGGAGCAAGAGATTTGGCCAATAAGAACGAAGGGTAACGTTTGATTTCATGCGTCATTGAAATATGTTGAAAGAAAAAAGAAAGGAGAAAAAAGTCGATAAGCAAGTATATCTGTTTGAAAAATTTTTCCAATCTCATTCCTTTTAATTTGTCAACGGAATATATAGCAATGATAAGCAATAATGATCGTTGTAAGATATATTTGATTCCGTGTAATCATCGATAAAAAAATAAAAGAAAAAGAAAAAAATTAAAACAGGAAAAAAAGATAAGGAACAGAAAGAAGATACTATTTCAGTAATAATTTTTTTCTTTTGCGATAATTTTTTGAAGAGTTAATGCCTTTCAAGAGTTTCGCGGTATCGCTTTTATCAAATACAAGTTATCGCGTTAATTGACTATGATGACAATGAAGAAATAGATTTAACCTTTACGCATGGTAAGATGTACATATACGTATATATATATATATATATATATACATATATATATATACATATATATATATGTACACATACATACATATATATGTATGTATATACCGAGATAACATCTATAGTCTCGCGCTAATTGATTATTATTTGCTGAATAATGTAAACAAACATCTATATGCTACTACGACTTTCCCAATAAAATTTATAGAGAAAAAAATTCTCTAGATGACTCTAACGTCATTGAAACGTGCAAATTTGTTTGAAACATTCATGTAGATTCGTGATGTACACATGTATGCATATATGTACATATGCATGTATGTATGTATGTATATTATAGGCACATAGTAAATCGTTCTTCTCTTTATTTCTGTCTCTCTCTCTCTCTCTCGTTCTCTATCTCTCTGTCTCTATCTCTCTCTTTCTCTCTCTCCTTCTCACTGTCTGTCTTCATGCGCGTTACATAAGGAAATTATTATTCTTTACGAATGTATGTTACAATGTCACTGGTTAGTTAAGTTTGTCAGTCAAGATCATAGTTAAAGATGACGGAGATGGTCTTTAATAAATACATCTTATGTTAAATTATAAACTAGAAGATCCATTTGAACCATAATGTTTCTAAATAATTCGAATTTGTTAATAGAACGAAGATTACAATGTTTAAAGATTACAATGTTACTCGAGTAATATCCTTACCTCTGACGAGGTATAATCTTTAAGGATTTATCACCATTATCTTGAAGTTTTTATTTATCTCACTTTTAATATCCATCGACTCTCGAGTACGATATAACTATGATTTAACGATACGATCAAGAAAATAAAGACAATAACAGTCGATATTTTACAAGCGACGAGTCTATCAAAAATGGAAAAAAAGAAGATAAGAAAGGCAAAATTTGAAAACATAAAAAGACGAAATAAAAGAAAATAAATAAATGAAAGAATAAATGAATGAATGAATAAATAAATAAATAAATAAAAAATAAACGAGTGAAATAAAAAGATAAACTCCGTCGATCTTTTTTCTTCTCCTTTTTTCGGTTTTTTCTTATTTCTTCTTTTTTTTCTCTTTTTTTTTCGTTCTTTCTCTGCAATCAAACAGAACGCGCGAAGAAGAAATAGCGTAACCTAGGACGAAGCGCTCGGCCTTTTCCCCTAGAGTTCGTTCGTCGTGTCCCATGAATTTTATTCCGCTGTAAAATTCCACCGAGGGGAGACGATAGCAAGTAGTAGCGATAGTGGCCGCGCGACCAGGAGATGAAATTGAAAAAAGAAAAAAAAAAGAGAAAAAAAGGAGCGGGAAAGAAAGAAATGACGAAAAAGCAAAAGAAAAAAAGAAAAGAAAAAACAGAAAAAAAAAAGAACTGAGAAAAGGAAAAAATACCGAAAAAGAAGAAGAAGAAGAAGAAGAGGAATCGACAGAGAAAACAAAAGAAAAGTAAAAGAAAAGAAAAAAATAAAAAAATAAAAAAAAGCTAAAGATAAAAAATTAAAGAAACGATAGTAAAACGTCGAAGAAAAATCGAGATCGTTGGGCCACTGTCGGTGCTGAAAAGATTCCTTTCCTTGGTTTCACATTAATTCCCAATGCATGAATATTCGAAGGGTTTCTTGTTCATAGAGTGGACGATGACGACGACTACCACGAGCATAACCACAACTACGACACGACTATGACGACGACGATGATGACGAGGAAAAAGAGGAGTAAGAGGATGAGGTCGCGAACGAAAATCGATCCTTTGGCAGACTGTAGAGAGAATCTTTGAGAGAATACGCTCGCAAACGTGCCTTCTCTCTCGCTCTCTCTCTCTCTCTCTCTCTCTCTCTC